>NC_062575.1:34594752-34764752 GCF_022837055.1 Prionailurus viverrinus | reverse complement strand
CTCTCCCTCTCTCTCTGTCCCTCTCTCCCACTTGAATGCTCTCTTTCTCTCTCTCAAAATAAAAAAACTTAAAAAAAAAAAAAAAAGATACCCACCCTTTTCTTCTTAGTTCCCCTGCCCCTATTCATCGACTAGGGAGAGGTTTTTTAGAAAAATATCATGCTGGAATTTCTTTCTCCCAAAAGGGGGAAATAATTCTAGAATTTGACAATAGTAATCAAAACTGCCAACTAGGTGAATTAAAGAACGCTTCCACATCTTTTATGTGCTCCATCTCTGACAGAACTATGCTCAAGCAGAGGACGCTAATCATTTGTCCTTATTGGATAAGCTACCATCCTGTTTATGGGCAAAATCTTCAAATAATATTGGCAGAATCCACAGATCTCCCATAGATCACTCAAAACCTCTCCCCAGAATTAGTCAATACTCTATAAATACAGAAGCCCTTCAAGGCATCAAGTCCATAATAGAGGATTACAAGAATCTGGCTCTCATTATCCCCTGCAGTCATCCCTGTAATACCCCTATTTTACCCATGAGAAAACCCAGTGACTGAGGATGAAAATTTTGTCCAGGATTTCTGAGTAATAAATAACATTGTTATCCCTTGGCACCTCATTGTTGCTAACCCCCATGTGCTACTGACGTCCATTCCCACTGAAAGCAACTTTTTGCTGTAATTGATCAACACAGGGCATTTTTTAGTATTCCAGTTGGTAAGTATAGTCAATACTCTTTCGCTTTCACCTGGGAAGAACAGCAATACATCTGCACAGTAATGGCTCAAGGTTTCAGAGTCCTTACTTTTCACAAATCTTCAAGGTGATTTGCATGATATGAAGTTTTCTGCAGGCTCCATTTTGTACAACGTACAGACTGCTTCTCTGCTCCACTTTCAAACCTCTTTACAGAAAGACCACATCCACCTGTTAAGCTTTTGGCCTTAAAAAAGACATAAAGTCTCTAGGGGCGCCTGGGTGGCTCAGTCAGTTAAGCATCTGACTTCAGCTCAGGTCATGGTCTCACGGTTCGTGTGTTGGAGCCCCGCGTCGGGCTCTGTGCTGACAGCTCAGAGCCTGGAGCCTGCTTCAGATTCTGTCTCCCTCTCTCTCTGCCGCTCCACCCCTCTCACTCTGTCTGTCTCTCTCTCTCAAAAATAAATAATAAACATTAAGAATAAAATAAGGTATGAAAATGGTAAACATTGTGCTGGGTATCTATTGCACTGCCCTTTGAAGTCCTTGAGGGTACACCCTTACCTTTGGCTATTTCACTCAATAGGCTGCTACACGCCTTTATTCAGGTTTGTACCACAGATGTTTATAGTGATAGTTGATATCCTTTCGGGGTAGCTCATGATGTTTCCAGCCAAAATTCTGCTCTCGAGGAAACCAGTAGCCAAACCTCTGTTGTGGTCAGCAAGGGAGGTTTTCCCAAATGATAATTTGAAAAAATTGACAGAAGACGCTCAACGATTGGCCCCAGAAAGCAAAAAATAATATTGGAAATCTAATAAATCTTGGTGCAACAAAAAAGAAAACTCTGGGAGCACCTGAGTGGCTCAGTCGGTTAAGCATCTGACAGGTCATGATCTCATGGTCATGAGTTCACGCCCGGTGTCGGGCTCTGCCCTATAAGTGTGGAGCCTGGCTGGGATTCTTTTTCTCTGTCTTCTACCCAACCCCCTCTCTAAATAAAAAATAAACATATAAAAAAACAATTTAAAAAATTAAAAAAATAGAGAGAACTCTGATTTGGCCAATCTAGCCCTTCCAGAAATTCTAAAATTCCTACTACTTACTGCTGTATGTGCGTTAAACCACTAGTTTACCGACAAAATGACAGCATCATGAGCCAATATTGGTGGAAAAAATACTAATAAGGCTGAAAAAAGCACCTACCTCTCTTCTCCTATCTGTCCAAAGCTCAATCCAAGGAAACCTGTTCAATCTGCACCCAGACACTTTGAACTGCCAATGGCCCATTCGAGGTTTGGAGAATCAATTTCCTCCCATCTCGGGGATATAAACATGTTTCAGTCATGGTTTGTATGTTTTCTCACTGGTCTAAAGCTTTCATCTGTAAATGGGCCACTGGTTCTTCTATGGCTAAAGTTCTGTTAAAAAAGACTATCCTTGGGGTCCCTGGGTAGTTCAATTGGTTACGTGACCAACTCTTTATTTCAGCTCAGGTGATGATCTCGCAGTTCTGTGAGTTCAAGCCCTGAGTCGGGCTCTATGCTGACAGTGTGGAGTCTGCTTGGGATTCCCTCTCCCTCTCTCTGCCCCTCCCCTGCCTGTGCGCTCTCTTTTTCTCAAAATACATAAACTTAAGAAAAAAAGACTATCCTTACCTGGAGAACTCTTGTTGCACTCCACAGTGATCAGGGAACCTTTACCCGTCAGGAGCTTCAACGAACCTGTGCTGTTCAGCCAGTTTTACAACACTTTCATAGGGCATGCCACCCTTAATCCTCAAGTTTACTTGAATGCACTAATGGCACCATTAAGATTCAATTGGTAACATAACATTTGTAGAAATCATCCAAATACTTTGGCCAAAAGCATTGCTGTTGGTCCTTCTAAATCTCAGATCCACTTTTTTGGGAACTCACGGAGTCTCATCCTTTGAGACAGTCACAGGACGTCCAATGCATTTGGTCCCTGCCTCCTTTGACCCACAGTTGATAAAAGATATACTTCAATAGTGTAAAGACCTAATCGCTTCTGTTAAAAATAACCATGTTGGGGCGCCTGGCTGGCTCAGTCAGTACAGCATGTGACTTTTGATCTCAGGATCATGAGTTCAAGCCCCATATTGGGGCGAGGAGCCTACTTAAAACACACACACACACACACACACACACACACACACACAACACAAAACCATGCTTTGGTAGAGCAGTCTTTTTACAGTGTACCCTCAGTAGATCTTAAAGCATCACACGGTGCAACCTGAAGATTTTATCTGTTAGAAAAGACACCTCCTGGGGGGCCTGAGTGGTTCAATCAGGTAAAAGCGTCTGACTTCAGCTCAGGTCATGATCTCAGGGTTCGTGCATTGGAGCCCTACATCAGGCTCTGTGCTGACAGCTCAGATTCAGATTGTTTCTTTCTCTCTACCCTTCCCCCACTCACTCTGTCTCTGTCTCTCAAAATATGAAAACGTTTAAAAAATTTTTCTTTTAAACACACCCCCAGAAGATTCCTCAACGTCACTAGAAAGGCCCCATCAGGTTCTGCTAACCAATCTTGTGTCACCAAATTCCAGCAAATAGACTCTTGGAATTGCATGACACATTTAAAGAAAGCACCAAATCCTGACCGGACCTGCACACCAACTAGTGACCAGAAAGTAAAGATTTCCCAGAACTGTGGGCAGCTGGGTGGCTCTGTCCATTAAGCATCTGACTTCAGCTCAGGTCATGATTTCATGGTTTGTGAGTTTGAGCCCTGCGTCAGGTTCCTCACCAGAACCTGCTTAGGATTCTCTCTCCCTCTCCCTCTCTCCCCAACTTGCATGCATGCATGCTGTCTCTCTTCCTCTCTCTCTCTCAAGATAAATAAATAAACTTAAAAAAAAAAAAAAGATTGGGGCACCTGGGTGGCTCAGTCCATTAAGCTTCCGACTTCAGCTTGGGTCATGACCTCATGGTTCGTGAGTTCAAGCCCCATGTCGGGCTCTGTGCTGACAGCTCAGAGCCTGGATTCGGCTTTGGATTCTGTGTCTCCCTCTCCCTCTGCCCCTCCCCTGCTCACACTCTGCCTCTCTCTCTCTCTCTCTCAAAAATAAAGTTAACATTAAAAAAAAAAGATTTCCCAGAATTAAAAACATTTGGGGATACCTGGGTGGCTCAGTTGGTTAGGCATTCAACTTCAGCTCAAGTCATGATCTCACAGTTTGTGGGTTCGAGCCCCACGTCAGGCTCCGTGCTGACAGCTCAGAGCCTAGAACCTGCTTCTGATTCTGTGTCTCCCTCTCTCTCTCTGCCTCTCCACCACTCACACTCTGCCTCTCTCTCTCTCTCTCAAAAATAAATAAACATCAAAAAAATTTTTTAAAAATTTGATGATGGGGCACCTAGCTGGCTCAGTCAGTGGAGTGTGTGACTCTTGATCTTGGGGTTCTCGGTTCAAGCCCCACGTTGGGTATACAAGTTATTTGAAACAATAAAATCTTAAAAAAAAAAAAAAGACATCTGATGAGAGGACATCTAATAAGCCAGTTTTCCCAAAATTCCAGACCAGGACAGTTAGAAGGTTCAGGATTCAGGGGCACCTGAGCAGCTCAGTCGGTTAAGCATCCAACTTCTGCTTGGGTCATGATCTCACGGTTTGTGAGTTCAAGCCCCACGTCAGGCTCTGGGCTGACAGCTCAGAGCCTGCAGCCCACTTCAGATTCTGTGTCTCCCTCTGTGCCCCTCTGTTGCTTGCACTCTCTCTCATTGTCTCACAAATAAATAAACATTAAAAAATTTAAAAAAAAAAAAAAGAAGGTTCAGGATTCAAAGAAGCCTATCTTTTCCATCTGGGCTATTACCTAATTCAGGGTTCTTATGCAAATTCCTGATTTCTGTATTTATAACTTTACAGACTGTGTAATTGATAACACATCTGGTTCCAAACAGTTATTTTGAGATAACAATACTATTAAAAGGTCTTTGAAGTTTTGATGTTTTGCACAAAGTTCATCAGCTATTGCTCATGTTTATACCTGCACTGTATCTTCCCAAAGACACTCACTTGATTCTTTCCTGTGCTTTTACAGTACCCACTATTCTGCTTTCATGGCTGCTTTATACAGGGACTTCCAGGAGACATAGATGATTCCGGGTTTGCCTCCATAGGGAGAACTTTTCTCCTCTAAGTCAGAACAAGTGCCAATAAATATTTTCAATTGGCTACTTTCAAACCCTGGGTCCTGGCTTAGAACCATCATACAGTTTGGAATTGTCACTTTTAATTCTGTACTTACTGCTGTTAAACCTTTGTAAAAACAATATACCCAGGTCGCCTGGGTGATTCAGTCACTTGAGTGTCCAGCTTTGGCTCAGGTCACAATCTCACAGTTTGTGGGTTCAAGAGCCACATTAGGCTTTGCGCTGACAGTGAGGATCCTGCTTCAGATTCTGTCTCCCTCTCTCTCTCTGCCCCTCTACCACTCATTCATTCCCTCTCTCTCTCTCTCTCTGTCTCTCAAAAATAAACAAACGTTTTTTTAGGGGCACCTGGGTGGCTCAGTCAGTGTCCGACTTCGGCTCAGGTCATGATCTCAGGGTTAGGGAGTTCGAGCCCCGTGTCAGTCTCTGTACTAACAGCTCATGGCCTGGAGCCTGCTTCGAATTCTGTGTTTCCGTCTCTCTCTGCCCCTTCCCTACCTGCAGTCTGTCTGTCTGTCTGTCTGTCTGTCTCTCTCAAAAATTAATTAACATTTAAAAATTTTTTTAATTTTGTTTAAAAACACTGCACCCAAGAAGACTATCTCCAATGCTAATCATCTTGATAAATATGGATAGTAGATGGCAAGTGTCTGAGAGTTCCTCTTCCTGCCCCTCCTTATTGCACTAATGTGACCTCAGTAGGTTTCTAATCTGTACTATTTCCCTCCAGCATGGGACATGACACCCAAGAAACGTCCCTCCTGGGGACAAAAAGCCTGTAGATTAAGAAAACCTGACTCTTGATCGTTCATGTTTTCCCAGAAAGATCTTGATCAAAAGGAGGAAATGTAACAATTAATAAAGGGATCCATCACTAAAATAAAGTCAGGAGGCCAGAAGGGGGACCTATACCACTCAGAGTCAATTGTAGGAAAGAATGGTCAATTATAACCCCCAACAGAAAAAAGATGTACATTACATCTCCTACAGGAAATCCACTACCCCGGCAACTCAGCCAATGAAAAACCATCATTACCCTGAAATCTTGGTTTTCTCCAATTTTGGTTTTCACTCAAAACAACCCCTCCAAACTTCCTCCTTCTCCATGAAATAACTTTCCTTTGTTTACTAGCCTAGTTTATGGTTTTTGCTGTGTTTCGTTTGTCCTAAATTGCAATTCTCTGCTATTCCCAAATAAATCCATTTTTTTGCTGGTAAAATAACTGACCATTTTATTTTTTAAGACAAGGGGCTTTCCTGATGTAACTTTTCTGTCCAAGTTTTGCAGCCAAGCACCTAACCAACATATGAACCAACTGATAAAGATCTAGTCGGTGGAGCATGTGACTCTACACTTTGGGGTTGTAAGTTCAAGCCCCACATTGGATGTAGAGATCACTTAAAAATAAAATCTTAAAGGGGCGCCTGATAAATGTCCGACTTCAGCTCAGGTCACGATCTCACCTGGGTTCATGGGTTCGAGCCCCGCATCAGGCTCTGTGCTGACAGCTGGGAGCCTGAAGCCTGCCTCGGATTCTGTGTCTCCCTCACTCTCTGCCCTCCCCCACTCGCACTCTGTCTCTCTCTCCCTCTCTCCCTCTCTCTCTCTCAAAAATAAATAAACATTAAAAATTTCTTTTGACAATAAAATAAAATCTTTAAAAAATACTGATCTAGATCTAGAAGCCCTGGACTATATGTTCCTAGAACTATTTCAAATTCATCTGTAAGGATTTTTTTCTTTTTATAATTTTAACCTTTTATTCCTCAAGCACTCTGAATACAAGGGAATCTATATGCTTTTCATGTGAGTTTTTTAATTATTATCTTTAATTACAGTAAAATTATAGTAATTATAAGTAGAATATCTTTAATTATAGTAAAATATGTATTATTATACATATACATAATGTAAAATGTACCACATTTTTTTAAGTGTAGAGTTCTGGCCAATAAGTCCATTCACACTGTGGTACAACTTTCACCACCGCCCAGAACACTTTTCTTCTTATAAAGCTGAAACCTTATACCCATTAAACACTAAGTTCCGATTTCCCCCCATCCCTGCAGGCTCTGGAAACCACCATTGTACTTTCTGTCTGTATGAATTTGATACTCTGAGTATTTCATATAAGTGGAATCATATAGTATTATCTTTTTGTGACTGGCTAATTTCACTTAGCATAATATCTTCAAGATTCATCCATATTGTAGCATGTGTCAGAGTTTTCTTTCTTAAGGCTGAATAATATTCAACTGTGTTACAGACTGAATATTTGTGCTGCCTTTGCCCTGGCCACTTCATATGTGAAGCCCTAACCCCCACTGTAGCTGTATTTGGAGATGTGGCATTTAAGAAGGTAATTGAGTTAAATGAGATCATAAGGGTGAGGCCCTGGTCCTACAGGAAGAGATATCAGAGAGCCCGCCCTGTCTCTCTCCTAGCCCCCACCCACCCATCTTCCCTCCACTGCCTGGGGTGCACACACACGCACGCACACACACACACCGAGGAAAGGCCACATGAAAACATAGCGATAAGGCAAACTGCCTACAAACCAGGAAGAAAGTTCTCACCGTGAATGAAATCGTCTGGAGCATGAGAGCAGAGCAATCAGACCTATATCCATTCTCTTTACTACGAACTTTCTTTAAATTTTTTTTTCAACGTTTTTTTAAATTTATTTTTGGGACAGAGAGAGACAGAGCATGAACGGGGGAGGGGCAGAGAGAGAGGGAGACACAGAATCGGAAACAGGCTCCAGGCTCCGAGCCATCAGCCCAGAGCCTGACGCGGGGCTCGAACTCACGGACCGCGAGATGGTGACCTGGCTGAAGTCGGACGCTTAACCGACTGCGCCACCCAGGCGCCCCACTACGAACTTTCTTTTACAGACTCCCAATAAAAAGTGATGAGAGGAGGGGCACCTGGGTGGCTCAGGAGAGTGTCTGATTCTTGATTTCTGCTCAGCTCATGATCTCATGGTCTGTTGGATGGAGCTCTGTGCTTGGCTCTGTGCCATCAGCGCAGAGCCCGCTCGGGATTCTCTCCCCACCTCTTCTGCCCCTCCCCCATGCTAACTCACATGCACGTATTCATGCTCTCTCTCTCTCTCTCTCAAAATAAATAAATAAACATTTTTAAAAAGTGATAAAGAGGGGCGCCTGGGTGGCGCAGTCGGTTAAGCGTCCGACTTCAGCCAGGTCACGATCTCACGGTCCGTGAGTTCGAGCCCCGTGTCGGGCTCTGGGCTGATGGCTCAGAGCCTGGAGCCTGTTTCCGATTCTGTGTCTCCCTCTCTCTCTGCCCCTCCCCCGTTTATGTTCTGTCTCTCTGTCCCAAAATAAATAAATAAACGTTGAAAAAAAAAATTTAAAAAGTGATAAAGAGATAACAATCACCCAGTAATGCTGTTAGTAATAAGGAAGTTTTCCACCAAGTAGAAAAAGTTTCAAATCTGATCACATTACCAGATTCCTGAAATGGTCACCATGAGGAAATGGAATGGTTCAATGAGAAAACAAGAAGACAAGATAAGCTTAACATTTAGAAGTTCAACAAAAAGGAATCCGATCCATTGTGAGATGTAGTTGACCATCACATTGCAAACACCTCTGAGCAGGAGGTTCCAGAGGCCTTACAGGAGTACATTGTTTCCTCGTTTAGAATCTAAAATGGCCAGTGAGGGCATCTCAGTTGGATTTGGGGAGACTCTCCAGAAATATTGAACATCAGCTCCTGAAAAGATTGGCAGAAAATCTGTTGACCAAGCACTGCTAGAAGTATTTAATGCTAAATGTGAGATGATACCATCTGATAGTCTTAGCTGTGTCCCAGTAGGGGGCAGACAAGAGAAAATACATATGGGGCTTGGGGATATGGGCTCCAGTGGCTCAAGGCAAGACTTTCAAAGGAGAAACTGATTGGAAGTAGACAAAATTCAAGGCATAAAAATTTAGGAATGGTAACTGCACAGGTAAGGGATTTTAAAGGGGATCGTGTTAAACACTGATGGACGAATGAGCTATTTGCCCATATGAACAAACTATCTGACCAGACAAATGGGTTTATAGGAATTTCTTGAAGCAAACAGTGGAGTTATTTATTGACCTACAGCCTTATCTTCCTGGTCAAGATTTCCCAGCAACAATAACTAAACCATGTGGCCTCAATTCTCAGTCCTGATATTCAAGCTGTACGGATGCAGGTGATTTCAGCTTTCCCTTTGAATATGGGTGATAGGTGCCAATATTTTCTATTCTGTTTTTTTTATTTGTTTTTAAATTTTTACTTGAAAAATTTACTTATTTTTTTTAATTTTTTTTTAATGTTTATTTATCTTTGACAGAGAGACAGAGCATGAGCAGGGGAGGGGCAGAGAGAGAGGGAGACACAGAATCTGAAACAGGTTCCAGGCTCTGAGCTGTCAGCACAGAGCCCGACGTGGGGCTCGAACTCACACTCACAGACTGCGAGATCATGACCTGAGTCGAAGTCGGACGCTCAACCGACTGAGCCACCCAGGCGCCCCTTTACTTGAAAAATTTAAATGCTTGTCCAAACCCACTACATTTCATAGCCCGCTGATGGGTCATAACCAGCAGTTTCAAAGCACCAATAAACTAGAAGGAGCATTTCATTCCATAAGCATTCTGGAGAAAAATGAAAGCATGTAGTGGGTTAATGGTGGCGCCCCAAAATGTATGCCTGTATGTATACCTGTGTAATGTATACCTGTGAATGTGACCATATCGGAAAAAGTGTCTTTGCAGATGTAATTAAGGCTAAGAGCCTTGAGGTGAGATTATTCTAGATTATCCAGGTGGGCTCCAAATCCAATAACAAATATCCTTATAGGAGAAGAGAAGGAGAGAAGACACATAGAGAAGGTGATGTGGAGGCAGAGGCAGAGATTGGACTGATGTAGTTACAAGCCAAGGACTGCCAACAATCCCCAGAAGCAAGTGGAGGCATGGGAGACATTCTCCCTCAGAGCCTCCAGAGGGAACCAATCATGCCGATAGCTTGATTTCGGACTTTGAGTTCCAGAAGCATGAAAAAAATAAATAAATAAGTCGCTGTGCTTTGAAGTCACTCAAGCTTGTGATAATTTGTTATAGCAGCCGTAGGCAACGAATGTAGAGGAATGGGAAGGTAGAGATATTTTAGATGGACAGGAAGACTTTTCTGAGGAGGTAACACTTAAGTGAAGTTTAGGATGAAAAGTTACCAGCCTTTTGAAGAACTGGGGGAAAGGGATCCAGGCAAAGAGAACACCAAATGCAATGGCTCTGAGGCAGGACAGGCTTGATATGTGCCAGGAGCTAACAGAAGGCCCAGTGCATCTCAGGGATGGAGATAACTCACTCCGTGAAGAAGAGAAGGATGTGAGGAAAAAGCATTAAACAGAAAAAAGTTGGCCTCATCTGAGGGGTCGGAGGTAGAGGTAAAGACAAGTAAAGGAGTAATTAAGAAAAAGTACTGTGGGGAAGAAGTAAATTCCAGGCTGCTAAGGAGCATGTGCAAAGGCCCCGAAGCAGAAAAAAAGCAGAAATGTGGAGGAACGCATGCTCAAAGTGATTTTCGCTGGACCAGACTCAAACATGCCCACACTCATAAAGTATTGGAAGAGAGCCCGCATCTATTAGGTTGGCGGGTGACACGGGTGGCAAAGAATTGCACAGAAAGTAGAGCAACAAGCAGGACAAAGTTTATTCACTCTCCAAGGGAGGAGAGGTGCCAGACATCTAGAAATGTCGGTCCTGAGTTCCTGTCAGGCTGGGCCCTTTAGGGGTTTTTAAAGGTGTGAGAGGATTGCAGCTGGGCCCCTGGTGGGAAGTATGAGGAGGGGGTCCCTCCTGGCAGGGCGGAGCAGGTTGTGGTCAGGCTAGAGAAGAATACCTTTTGTAGTTGGGGCCTACTTCCCAAGAATGTAGGGCACCGTGACCTAGAAAAACAGAGTTGGGGCCAAGTGCAGACACCTGTGAGTTTTGTCTGTAAGCGTGGCTGGGGTGGGTGTGGGGGGGAGGGGGGGACTTTGAATAGATTCCTTTCACTCTCAGTCTGCAACTCCTTTTTTTTTTTTTTAATATTTTTAAATTTTATTTTTGAGAGCACAAGCGGGGGAAGGGGAGAGAGGGAGGGGAATAGAGGATCCGAAGCTGGCTCTGTACTGACAGCAGCCAGCCTGATGCAGGGCTCGAATTCACGAACCTCGAGATCGTGACCCGAGCTGAAGTCAGAGGCTCAACCAGCTGAGCCACCCAGGCATCCCTCAGTCTCTAACTTCTTATGAGCATCATGTGGCAGTATCTACCTATCAACATTTAAATGCTTTATATATAAAGATATATAAAGATATATGTAAGATACATGTTCATGAAAGTGATAGTTAATTTTTTGTGTCAACTTGGCTAGACCACAGTGCCCAAAGATTTGATCAAAGATAACAAGATTAACATTTAAATTGGTGGGCTTTGAGTAAGCAGGTTGCTCTCCATAATGTGAGTGGCCTCTACCATATACAGTTGAAAGTCAGAATAAAACAAAAACACCGGCTCCCCTAAGCAGGAGGGAGTTATGCTAGCAGATGACCTTCAGACTTACTGCAACATCAGCTTTTCCCTGGGTCTCTAGCCTGATGGCCTGCCCTGCAGATTTGGGACTTGCCAGCCTCCATAATCACGTGAGCCAATTCTTTAAAATTAATCTCTCTATATGCAAATTCTATTGGTTCTGTTTCTCTGGAGAACTCTGACTAATGCGATGAGCGTTCAATTCATTTGAGCCTTGTTTATAACAGTGAACTATTAAAATAGACTAAATGTCTACCAAAAGGGAGCTGGTTAACTATCTGAAATGAAATGGAAAGATTTCCACGTCATAGTTTTAAATGAAGAAAGCATTTCACACAACAACTAGTAAAGTATGATTCTATTCATGATTGTAAAAAAGAAACATAAGGGGCACCTGGGTGGCTCAGTCGGTTAAGTGTCTGACTTGATTTTGGTTCAGGTCATGATCTCAAGGTTTATGAGTTTGAGCCCCATGTGGGGCTCCACACTGACAGTGCAGAGCCTGCTTGGGATTCTCTCTCTCCCTCCCTCTCTGCCTCTGCCTCTCTCTCTCTCTCTCTCTCTCTCTCTCTCTCTCAAAATAAATATAAATAAATAAACTTTTAAAAAGAAAGAAAGAAAGAAAGAAAGAAAAAGAAAGAAAGAAAAATAAATCTGTATGTGTGTAAATGTATGGGGTATATATGCAAAAATGTATAACAGAAAAGATCTATAAAGGTATTTACCAAACTCACAATAAATAGTAGTTACCCTGGAGATGGGGAGTAGGTTTGAAGAGAGGGTGATGAAAGGTAAATTAAAGGTATATTCCTTATATTTCTGTATCATTTGAATCTTTGACAACTATAATGTATTCCACATTACATTAATGATGCAATTTTTAAAACATATAACTATCAAGACCTATATTCTCCTACCTTCTTTTTAAGTAAACTCTATGCCCAATATGGGAATTGAATTCAAGACCCCAAGATCAAGACTCTCAACTGAGCCAGCGAGGCACCCCCTCTACTACCTTTTTAAAATCCAGCCCTTTTTAACCCCTTAATTCCTTATTTGGCTTTTTTCTTCTTTCCTAGTTACAGGATGGAAGTCCCTCCCTCCCTTTTCCTCTTCTTTTCTTTCGTCCTTTGACAAACATTTATTGAGCGTGTAGTATGTGCTAAGCAATGCACCAGGTACTATGGTCAGCCAAACAGCCAATGTCTCTCAGGGAACTTGCAGGCTGTTCAAGAAACCAGACCTCAGGGGTCCCTGGGTGGTTCAGTCGGTTAAGTGTCCAACTTAGGCTCAGGTGATGATCTCACGTTGCATGAGGTCGAGCCTCACATCGGGCTGGCTGCTGCCATCACAGAGCCTCCTTCGGATCTTCTATTGCCCATGTAGTTCTTCCCCTCCCCACTCACACCCTCTCAAAACTAAATAAAAACAAAAGAAAGAAAGAAAAGAAAAAAGAAAGCAGACATCAGACAAACAGACAAACAAATGAACCAAACAACTACCAAAGGCAATAGGATTGGAAGGGAAAAGGACAGGGCATTCTCTCTGGCTATGAAAGGGCAGGATTGAATGGTTTTGAGTGGGATGTTCAGAAAAGCTCTCCCTGTAGTAGATATTTGAGTGGGATGTTAACCCAGCAGCAGGTGGAGAGTGGGGCAATGGAAGCCTTCCTAGCAGATGGTAAACACCAATTGGCTATTGCAACTTCCCTGGGGTAAGTGAGAGGAACTGACCAGAAGCCCACGAGACCGACCAGTTCTGGGTGAAGGTGCTAGTTTTAAAATGGAAGGGGCGCCTGGGTGGCTCAGTCTGTTAAGCCTCTGACTTCGGCTCAAGTCATGATCTCAAGGTTTGTGAGTTTGAGCCCCGCATGAGGGTCTGTGCTGACAGCTCAGAGCTGCTTCAAATCCTCTGTCTTCCTCTCCCTTTGCCCCTCTTCCTCCCTTGTGCATGCATGTTCTCTCTCTCAAAAATAAATAAACATTTTTAAAAAAGATAAAATTGAAGAAATAGGGCCTGGTTGTGTGTATTCAGATAAGGAATTTGAGTTTTATTTAAAGAACAATGAAAAGCCATTACAAAGTTATAACCAGAGAAGGGAGAAGATCTAATTTACATTGTTAAAAGCCCTCTTTTAAGTGTGTGCTATGGAGAAAAGACAAATCATTACTGAAGGGCACTAAGGAAGACCTAAATAAACGGAGAGCTGGGAGAATAGATTCCAGAAATAAACCTATGCCTATATGGTCCATTAATTTATGACAAAGCAACCAAGAATGTACAATGGGGAGAGAACAGTCTCTTCATGCAATGGCGCTAGGAAAACTGGACAGCCACGTGTAAAAAATGAAACTGGACCATCTTTTACACCATACCCCAAAATCAACTCAAAGGGGATTAATAGGCTTGCATGTAAGGCTTGAAACCATCAAACTCCTAGAAGAAAGCATAGGCAGTAAGTGTCTGGACACTGGCAATGATTTTTTGTGATTTGATGCCAAAAGCAACAAAAGCAAAAATAAACAAGTGGGGCTACATCAAACTGAAAAGCTTGCAAACAGCAAAGAAAACCATCAACAAAATGAAAAGGCAACCTACAGAATGGGAGAAAATATCTGTAAATCATGTATCTAATAAAGGATTAACATCCAAAATATATAAAGAACTCACACAACTCGGGGTGCCTGGGTGGCTCAGTCTGTTGTTAAGGGTCTGACTTCGGCTCAGGTCATGATCTCACAGCTCGGCTTGTGAGTTTGAGCCCCACAATGGGCTCTCTGCTGTCTTCTCAGAACCTGCATTGGATCCTCTGCCTCCCCCAACCTGCCCCCGATGCTCTCTCTCTCTCTCTCTCTCTCTCTCAAAAATAAACATTGAAAAAAAAAAATCACACGACTCAATGGACAAAAATCTGGTTTAAAATGGGTACAGCGGGGCACCTGGCTGGCTCAGTCAGAAGGGCATGTGACTCTTGATCTTGGGGTCATGAGTTCAAGTCCCACATGGGGTGTAGAGATTACCAAAATAAATGTATATTTTTAAATGGGTAGAGGATCCGAATAGACACTTTTCCAAAGAGACATACAGATGGCCAACAGGTACATGAAAAGGTGCTTAACATCACAAATCTGGGAAATGCAAATCAAACTCACCATGAAATATCACCTCACATCTGTGAGAATAACTAGTATCAAAAGACAGGAAATAACTAGTAAAGATGTGGAGAAAAGGGAACTCTTGTGCACTGCCCGGTGGGAATGTAAATTGGTGAAGGCTCTGTGGAAGACAGTATGGGGGTTCCTCAAAAAATTAAAAATAGGGTACCTGACTGGCCTAGTTGGTAGAGCATGTGACTCTTGGGGTCATGAGTTTGATCAAGCTTCACACTGGGCAGAGCACTTACTTTAAAAAAAAACTTTTTTTTTTAATTTAAAAATAGAACTACCATGTGATCTAGCAATCCCACTCCTGGGTATTTATCTGAAAGAAATGAAATCACTATCTTGAAAAGACATCTGCACCTTATAACTCATCGCAGTATTATTTTCAATAGGCAAGACATTTACAATAGTCAAGACAATGGTGTGAGTGTCCACTGATGGGTGAATGGATAAAGGAAATATATACAAGGGTGCCTGGGTGGCTCCATCAGTTAAACGTCTGACTTTGGCTCAGGTCATGATCTTGTGATTCATGGATTTGAGCCACACATCGGGCTCTTCACTGGCAACTGGGAACCTGAAGCCTGCTTCGGATTCTGTGTCTCCCTCTCTTTCTGCCCTCCCCTGCTATGCTCTCTCTCTCTCTCTCTCTCTCTCTCTCTGTCTCTGTCTCTCTCTCAAAAATAAATAAACATTTTTAAAAATTAAAAAAAAAAAGAAAATATGTACAGCGGACATTTGAACAACATGGGAATTAAGGACACTGACCCACACACAGTTAAAAATCCACATATAGGGGCACCTGGGTGGCTCAGTCGGTTAAGCATCATCTTACCTCAGCTCAGGTCATGATCTCACAGTTCATGAATCGAAGCCCAGTATTAGGCTCTCTGCTGTCAACACAGATCCTGCTTAGGATCCTCAGTCCCCCCTCTCTGCCCTTCCCCAGATCACATGCATGTGTGTGCACATTCTCTCTCTCTCTCTCTCTCTCTCTCTCTCTCTCAAAAATAAATAAACATTTAAGAAATCCACATATAGGGGCATCTGGCTTGGCTCAGTCAGAAGAACATGTAACTCTTGATCTTGGGCTCATGAATTCGAGTCCCACGTTGGATGTAGAGATTACTTAACTAAATAAACTTAAAAAAAATCCACATATCGCTTTTGACACCCCAAAAACTTAACTACTAATAGCCTACTGTTGACCAGAAACTTTACTGATAACATAAACAGTCAATTAACATACATTTTGTATGTGGTATGTACTACATTCTGTATTCTTACAATAATACCTAACTATAGGGCACCTGGGTGGCTCAGTCAGTTAAGCACCTGACTTCAGCTCAGGTCACCATCTCACAGTTTGTGAGTTTGAGTCCTGCGTCAAGCTCCGCGCTGACAGTGTGGAGCCTGCTTGGGATTCTCTTTCTTCTCTCTCTCTCTGCCCTTTCCTTGCTCGTATCCTTTCTCTCTCTCAAAATAAATAAATAAACATTGTTTTAAAAGTTGAATATAGAAATACCCTATAATTCACCAAACACACTACTGGATATTTACCCAAAGAATACAAAGGGGCGCCTGGGTGGCGCAGTCGGTTAAGCGTCCAACTTCAGCCAGGTCACGATCTTGCAGTCCGTGAGTTCGAGCCCTGCGTCAGGCTCTGGGCTGATGGCTCAGAGCCTGGAGCCTGTTTCTGATTCTGTGTCTCCCTCTCTCTCTGCCCCTCCCCCGTTCATGCTCTGTCTCTCTCTGTCCCAAAAATAAATAAACGTTGAAAAAAAAAATTAAAAAAAAAAAAAAGAATACAAAAACACTAATTCAAAGGTATACATGCAGGGGCACCTGGCTGGCTCAGTCCATACAGCATTTTGATCTCGGGGTTGTGAGTTCAAGCCCCACATTGGGGGTATAGTTTACTTAAAAAAGTGCAAAGGGATACATGCACCCCTATGTTTACAAAGGGATACACGCACCCCTATGTTTCTAGCAGCTTCATTTCCAATAGCCAAGATATGGAAGGAGTCTAGTGTCCACTGATTGATGAATGAGGATATATCTACAATGGAATATTATTCAACAATAAAAAACAAAGAATGAAATCTTGGGGCATGCACCTGGGTCAATCAGAGATGCATGCAACTCTTGAGCTTGGGGCTGTGAGTTCAAATCCCACATTGCATGTAGAGGTTACTTAAATAAACTAACTTGGGGCTCCTGGGTGGCTCAGTCGGTTAAGCGGCCGACTTCAGCTCAGGTCATGATCTCGTGGTCCGTGAGTTCGAGCCCCGCGTCGGGCTCTGGGCAGACGGCTCAGAGCCTGGAGCCTGTTTCCGATTCTGTGTCTCCCTCTCTCTGACCCTCCCCTGTTCATGCTCTGTCTCTCCCTGTCTCAAAAATAAATAAAACGTTAAAAAAAAATAAACTAACTTAAAAAAAAAGAATGAAATCTTGCCATTTGAAACAACATGGATGGAGCTAGAGAGTATAATGCTAAGCAAAATCAGTCAATCGGGGAAAGACAAATACCGTATGATTTCACTTACACGTGGAATTTAAGAAACCAAACAGGGGCACTTGGGTGGCTCAGTTGGTGGCACTTGGGTGGCTCAGTTGGTTAAGCGTCCAACTCAGTTTCAGCTCAGGTCATGATTTCACAATTGGTGGGATGGAGCCCCAAGTAAGGCTCCTCACTGAACTCAAGGGGCCTGCTTGGGACTCTCCCTCTCTCTGTCCCTCCCCCAACTAAGGCTCTCTCTGTCTCTCTCAAAATAAATAAATAAACTTGAAAAATAAAAAGTAACCAAACAAGCAAAGGGAGAGAAAGAGAGAGAAACCAAGAAACATACTCTTAACTATAAAGAACAAACTGATGGTTACCAGTGGGGAGGTGGGTGGGGGATGGGTGAAATAAGTGACGGGGATTAAGGAAGACATTTGTCGTGATGAGCACGGGGTGATGTATGATAGCATTTAATCACTATATTATACACCTGAAACTAATATTTTTTAAAATTTATTTTAATGTTTATTTATTTTTGAGAGAGAGAGACAGAGTGTGAGTAGGGGAGGGGCAGAGAGAGAGAGGGAGACACAGAATCCAAAGCAGGCTCCAGGCTCCGAGCTGTCAGCACAGAGCCCCATACGGGGCTTGAACTCATGAACCGCAAGATCGTGACCTGAGCTGAAGTTGGATGCTTAACCGACTGAGCCACCCAGGTGCCCCCACCTGAAACTAATATTACAGTGTATCAAAGCTAACTGTAATTAAAATAAAACTTTAAAAAATTAATAATTCCTGTTCATCTTTTGCTGATAAAGTGAAAAGATAAAATGTAAAATGAGAAATGATACTTACAATAAATATTACCAATAAATTATTAGTATGCATAACATAAACAACTCTAAGAAGTCACTGAGAAAATGGGTGGCTGGGTGGCTCAGTCATCTGACTCTTGGTTTCAGCTCAGGTTGTGATCTCACAGTTCCATGGGATCAGGCCCCACAGGGGGGCTCTGAGCTGTCATCATGGAGCCTGCTTGGGATTCTCTCCCTCTCTCTCTCTCTTCCAAATAAATAAATCAACTTAAAAAAAAAAGTCACTAAGAAAAAGACAAAAATCCAGGGCACCTGGGTGGCTCAGTCAGTTAAGCATCTGACTCTTGATTTCAGCTCAGGTCATGATCTCATGGTTCATGGGTTTGAGCCTGCATCAGTCTCGGCACTGTGCTTGGGATTTTTTTTTTTTTTTTGAACATTTATTCATTTTTGAGAGACAGAGTGTGAGTGGGGGAGGGGCAGAGACCAAGGGAAGACACAGAATCTGAAGCAGGCTCCAGGCTCTGGGCTGTCAGTGCAGACCCTGATGGGGGGCTCAAACCCACAGACCACCAGATCATGACCCGAGCTGAAGTCGGGGGCTCAACCGATGATCCACCCAGGCACCCTGGTGCTTGGAATTCTTTTTTTTTTTTTTTTTAATGTTTTATTTATTTTTGAAGGGGAGAGAGACAGAGTCTGAGTGGGGAGGGGCAGAGAGAGAGACACACACACAGAATCTAAAGCAGGCTCCAGGCTATGAGCTGTCAGCATAGAGTCCGACACGGGGCTCAAACCCACAAACTGCAAGATCATGACCTGAGCTGAAGTTGGACACTCAACCGACTGAGCTACCCAGGTGCCCCTTTTAAAAATAAAAAAAATTTTTTAATGTTTTATTTATTTTTGAAGGAGAGAGAGAGACAGAGTGTGAGTGGGGGAGGGGCAGAGTTAAAAAATTTTTTTTGCTGTGTTCTGTTTATTTTTGAAGGAGTTGGAATTCTTGATCTCCTTCTCTCTCTGCCCCTCCCCTTCTCTCAAAATAAATAAATAAACATTTTTTAAAAATAAGTAAATTATATCAGCAAAACTAAAAAGCAACCAACAGAATGGGAGAAGATATTTGCAAATGACATATCAGATAAAGGGTTGGTATCCAAAATCTATAAAGAACTGATCAAACTCAACACCCAAAAAACAAATAATCCAGTGAAGAAATGGGCAAAAGACATGAATAGACACTTCTCCAAAGACATCTAGATGGCCAACTAATGCATGAAAAAATGCTCAACATCACTCATCATCAGGGAAATATAAATCAAAACCACAATGAGATACCACCTCACACCTGTCAGAATGGCTAACATTAACAACTCAGGCAACAACAGACGTTGGCGAGGATGTGGAGAAAGAGGATGTCTTTTGCATTGTTGGTGGGAATGCAAACTGGTGAAGCCACTCTGGAAAACAGTATGGAGGTTCCTCAAAAAATTAAAAATAGAACTACCCTATGACCCAGCAATTGCTGGTATTTATCCAAGTAGTGTATATATACAATGGAGTATTACTTGGCAATCAAAAAGAATGAAATCTTGCCATTTGCAACTGTGTGGATGGAACTGGAGGGTATTATGCTAAGTGAAATTAGTCAGTCAGAGAAAGACAAAAATCATATGGCTTCACCCATATGAGAACTTTAAGAGACAAAACAGACGAACATAAGGGAAGGAAACAAAAATAATGTAAAAACAGGGAGGGGAACAAAACATAAGAGACTCATAAATATGGAGAACAAACTGGAGGGGTTGTGGGAGGGGGGATGGGCTAAATGGGTAAGGGGCATTAAGGAATCTACTCCCGAAATCATTGTTGCACTATATGCTAACTAATTTGGATGTAAATTAAAAAATAATAAAATTAAAAAATAAAAACAAGGGGTGCCTGGGTGGCGCAGTCGGTTAAGCGTCCGACTTCAGCCAGGTCACGATCTCGCGGTCCGGGAGTTCAAGCCCCGCGTCGGGCTCTGGGCTGATGGCTCAGAGCCTGGAGCCTGTTTCCGATTCTGTGTCTCCCTCTCTCTCTGCCCCTCGCCCGTTCATGCTCTGTCTCTCTCTGTCCCAAAAATAAATAAACGTTGAAAAAAAAATTTTTTTAAATAATAATAAAAATAAAAACAAAACAAACAAAAAAAGTAAATGATGCATAGAGTTATGAAAAAAAAAAGAATGCCAAAAATCCAAAAGTAGAATGGAAAAAAACATGGACAGGCTTATTACTAAGATGAGTTATAATGAGGTATCATTTTATACCCACTGGATTGGCAAAAAACTAGGAAGCTTATATGACACAGTAAAGATGTGGAACAAACATCAATTCTAATATGGAGCCGGTGAGCGGTGAATTATTATAACTACTTTGGAGAGCAATTTGGTGTATCTGATAAAGTTCACTGTGCTCACACCCCATGACCCAGCAATCCCACTCCTAGGTATATACCCAAACGAGGCTACAGGATTTTCTTTCTTTTTTTTCTTTTTTTTAAAGTATGCTCTACTCCCAATGTGGGACTTGAACTCACTACCCTGAGATCAAGAGTTGCATGTTCTACCAACTGAGCCAGCCAGATACCCCTCAACTACCTGATTTTCCACACTATGGAAAATTGGTTGGTCATTAAATCCTTTTTGGATCAACAACTTTTTAAATATTTTTATAAGCATTCAAAAGGAAATGCTCTCCATCTTCCTGCTTATTTATTTATTTATTTATTTAAAGTAAGCTCTATGTCCAACATGAGGCTCAAACTTAACCTGGGGATCAAGAGTCACATGCTCTACTGACTGAGTCAGCCAGGTGCCCTGGATCAACATCTTTTTTAAAAATGCAACAGAGGGGCACCTAGGTGGCTCAGTCGGTTAAGGGTCCACCTTAGGCCCTTAGGCTCAGGTCTTGAACTCAAAGCTGGTAAGTTGGAGCCCCTCTCTGCTGACAGCAGAGACACTGCTTCAGATCTTCTGTCTCCCTCTCTCTGCCCCTCCCCTGCTCATTCTCTCTCTCTCTCAAAAATAAAAAACAAACATTTTTAAATAAATAAATAAGAAAAATGAAACAGAATAGTATAGAAAATGCCAAGGTGCATTACCAAAAGTCAGGAAAGATATATATGCGTCTGTGTGTACTGGGTCATGACATTAAATGCAGAGAGTAGCAGAAAAATGAAAGCCACTATTCAGAAGAAAACCCCGTATGAGTGCACCAGGAGACGTGTACCAAGACGTGCACCAAGAATTGTTTGCAGTAGAAAGAGAAAAAAGAGAAAGCAGCAATCAACATGTCTATTCATAGCAGTAAGCAGAAATAAATAATGGATCTTACATTGGATTACTAAGAAGCAACGGAAATGACTACACACATCAACACAAATGAATCTTAGAATTAGTACTGGTAAAGAAGCAAACCAATTCTCAGAGGAGCATTCACAACATGATACTATCTTTCTAAAATTTACAAGCAAAAGCAAAAAATAAATTGCTTAGGAATACATATAGATGTAGTAAAATTATAAAAGAAAACAAGGGTGGGGAGCCTGGCTGATTCAGTCGGAAGAGCACGCGACTCTTGATCTCGAGGTTGTGAGTTCAAGCACCATGTTGGGTGTAAGGATTACATATATACATACATACATACATACATACATACATACAAGAAAGGGGATAATTTTAAAGAAACAATTTAGGGGCGCCTGGGTGGTGCAGTCGGTTAAGCGTCCGACTTCAGCCAGGTCACGATCGCGCGGTCCGCGAGTTCGAGCCCCGCGTCAGGCTCTGGGCTGATGGCTCAGAGCCTGGAGCCTGTTTCCGATTCTGTGTCTCCCTCTCTCTCTGCCCCTCCCCCGTTCATGCTCTGTCTCTCTCTGTCCCAAAAATAAATAAACGTTGAAAAAAAAAATTAAAAAAAAAAAGAAACAATTTAAAAAAAGAAGAACAAAATTGGGGTTCCTGGTGCCTCAGTCAGTTAAGGGTCTGACTCTTGGTTTTGGCTCAGGTTATGATTTCACAGTTCGTGAGTTTGAGCCCCACTTCAGGCTCTGAGCAGAGCCTGCTTGGAATCCTCTCTCTCCGTCCCTTCCCCACTCACACTCTTTCTCTTTTTCTCTAAAAAATAAATAAACTTTGGGGCGCCTGGGTGGCTCAGTCGGTTAAGCGTCCGACTTTGGCTCAGGTCATGATCTTTCGGTGCGTGAGTTCGAGCCCCGCGTGGGGCTCTGTGCTGGCAGCTCAGAGCCTGGAGCCTGTTTCAGATTCTGTGTCTCCCTCTCTCTCTCTGACCCTCCCCCGTTCATCCTCTGTCTCTCTCTGTCTCAAAAGTAAATAAACGTCAAAAAAAAATTAAAAAAAAAATAAACTTACAAAAAGAATCCCAGTAGTGTTGAGAACACACAGGACATCAAAGGATATGCTACTGTTCCATTTCGTAGGCAGTGAGGTGGGCTCACAGAGATTATTCTGTGGTCATGCTTCATAACTTCCACATGTAGCTCTTTTACATTTTTGTGCATATCAAACATGTTGTCATTTTATTTTATGTAATTTTTTTTAACATTTATTTATTTTTGAGACAGAGACAGAACACGAATGGGGGAGGGGCAGAGAGAGAGAGGGAGACACAGAACCTGAAACAGGCTCCAGGCTGAGCTGTCAGCACAGAGCCCGACGCGGGACTCGAACTCACGCACCGCAAGGTCATGACCTGAGCCGAAGTCGGACGCTTAACCGGCTGAGCCACCCAGGCCCCCCTACATGTTGTCATTTTAAAAGAGGAAAATGGTCGCTTGGATTGTAGTAAGAATGGCCAAAGGGGAGTTCCAGAGGCAGTAGGGCAGGGGGCGCCAGTAGATCAGAACCATTTCAATTGTCTAGCTGGGGAATGATGGCGGTGATGGCAGCGTGTGGAGAAGGCACATTTGAAAGGTGTTTTGGAGGTGGGATGGACTTGCTGATGGGGTGCACGTAAGGAATGAGGAGGAAGGAAAATCAGTAATGACTGGCCAATGGAACAGACTTCAAAAACAGACCCTTGCAGATAAAGAAACTTGGTATAGGACAGCGCTGGTCCAGGCACATCAACAAAGAGGATGGGCGATGAGTAGATGGCACCGGAACAACTGGTAGACCACATGGAAAAGAAGAGACGTTGCTTATGTCCCTGACCAGGCTAAAGACTAGTATGAAAGGCAAAACTTGAGAATATTTAGAAGAAATAGTGAATGGCTTTAAGATGCATTCCGAAGAATGGAAAAGGGGGAAAGAAAGGGCATGAACAACCCCTAGATTCTTGGCTTCAGTAACTGGATGGATAATAAAAAACATTAATACTAATAGCAACCATTTATATAACACTTACTATGAACAGTGTGAGAGTTCTCTAAGCATGTTGCATGCTTTATCGTGCTCAGTCCTCACCCCAATCCTATAAGAGAGCTTTCCTTATTGTTGCCATTTATAAGGGAAAAGCAGCAGCACAGGAAGTTCAGGTAACTTACCTGAGATCCCACAGCTGGTAAGCGGCACAGTACTGATCAGCTGCAAAAACTCTGTCCACGGAAGAGTGACAAAATCCGTGTATAAAGCTCAGCTTGCTGAGGACTCCCCAGAAGTACTGCCTGAAGGAAGCAAAATCCTTCTCAGAGCCTTCAACCTCAGAGGACTCCCAGGATTTCCGGTCCCCACCTCCCTCCGCTCACCTCCCCAGGAGGGCTTGAATGCCAAAGAGCATATTGAAAAGGAGAAGTGTTATGTTAAAAAAAAAAAAAAAGTCCCTGAAAACTGCAGTCCCAAACTGCCCCCTCTCGGAGTGGCTAATCATTCCTAAGATGCTCTGACTTCGCTTGATTCAATTTTTTTTTAACATTTTATTTATTTTTGAGAGACAGAGAGACAGAGTACAAGCAGGGGAGGGGCAGAGAGAGAGAGAGAGACAGGCAGACACAGAATCCGAAGCAGGCTCCAGGCTCTGAGCCGTCAGCAGGGCAGCAGACGCAGGGCTCGAATTCATGGACTGTGAGATCATGACTTGAGCTGAAGTCGGACGCTTATCCAACTGAGCCACCCAGGTGCCTCATCGATTTTATTTTTTTGTAACAAAGAAAGTTATCAAATAGGTTTTACGTGACATTAATGTACATTTTCTTATTGTGGTAAAATATACCATTAGAGCCACTTTTAAGAGTACAACTGAGTGGCATCAGGCACACTCACACTATGAGCAAACATCAAACTTCAGTCATGCTTAACAGGTCTTGAGCTTTTGATAGGTGCCAGGCAACTGTTCTAGTCACTGAAGGACGTAAACCAGATCTTCACCTGGGAGGAGCTCACATTCTAGTTAAAGACAGACAATAAACATGAAATAAATAAATAAACGGGACTGTATCAAACATTGACAGGTGCTAGGAAGCAAACAGGATGGGGCAGTAATCACATTTGCAATGAAGAATTTACTGTTTCAACAGTGATTTGAGGGCTGAGCAAGGAGTATCTCATTGCATCCCTACTGCTGTCTTTTGGGAGATAGTACCTGTCCCCATTTGTAGGGGGGGGGGAGTGAAGGGCAAAGAGAGCTTCACATTCCATAGTGAATACGTAGGAAGAGGTGGGGCCCAGACAATCAGGGATCCCAGGCTTCTTTAAGCAGGGAATATTGAACTGAAGCCAATGCCAAGAGCAAGCCAAGGGCAAGAGTTCCAAAGAGAGAGAATGGCAGGTGCAAAGGTCCTGAGACACCCATGACTTTCAAGGAACAGCAAAGAGCCCATATGATTGGAGCCAAAGAAACCAAAGAGAGAAGGGGAATGAGGGAATGGGGGAGCGGACTGAGATGGCAAGGGAGTCTTGTGAGAAGCTGTCATGGAGGCTATCAGGGACAGAGCCCACTGAGCTCTGGAAGTGATAAATTATTCTTGGTTTGGCCCAAAACAGGTTGGTCACCCTAGTAAGGTGATCTTATTCAAATATTATGCTAAGTGTAAAGGCAAGCAATGGGATGTTTTAAGTAAGGGAGGGACAGGACCCCTCCAGCTACAGTCCCTACTCTCTGGAGGAACACTAGCAGGAAGGGGGGCAGGAGAAAGGAAGACAGTTGACAGGATCTTGCAGTCTTCCAGGCGAGGGTGATGGTGGGCTACAGACATGGGCTGTAGAGGTGGAGGTAAGAAGGGAGGAAATTTGGGATACAGTTTGGAAAAAAGAGGGACTTGATGGAATCAAGGACGAGCCACAGGTTCTTGGCTGAACGCCCAGTGGATGCTGGGCCATTTATAAAAATGGCGAAAATGGATAAACACCAGGTTTGGGGGAGAATCAAAGTTAGTGCATATCCCCTAACCCCCACATTGAGACAGAGCAGAAGGGAGGCTCCAAGGAGACCGAAAGCCCCATTCCCTCACCCTGGGACTGTGGTTCTCCTCACCCCCCTCTCCGGCAATCCCCCTGCAAGCTCACTTTACAAAAGAAAGGCCCATCTCCAGCCACTCTGAATTACAAGGGGGATTGGCCCTAGCGCAGAAAAGACTTGGGGAACAATGAGGGCACCTTGTTTTTTTTTAATTAAAAGGTTTAATTTTTAAGTAAACTCTACAACCCTGAGATCAAGAGTCTCATGCTCTACTGACTGAGCCAGCCAGGCGCCCCCCAGGGCCTCACATTTGAAATGGGGCACCTTGGAAGCCTCCTTAAATGAAGGCATATTAAATCCGTCCTACAGTCCTGGCTCTCTTGTCTTGCACATGTTTCTGTTAAGCGTAGAGGATTGTTTTGGATACAAGCAATTTTGGCTCCTGTTGATTTTCTCTGGGAATTGCACCGAAAGAGGAAGCTGTGTTTCTGACAGAAACAAAGTGTGATTTCACTGATTAGCTTGACAATGAAGAGTGGTTTTTGGCAATTAGAGTAAATGGTGAAGAATGTCTATAAATTAAATAAGCTCAATCAGCTCCTTCCAGCTTCCCATGAAAATATACTTAAGGTGAGTTATAAGATAAAAGCTTTTTTCTTTTTCTTTTTCTTTTTTTTTAAATTCTTTTTTTAAAATGTTTATTTTTGAGAGAGAGAGAGAGAGAGAGCGAGCACGTGCACGAGCAGGAGAGGGGCAGAAAGAAGGGGACAGAAGATCCGAGGCAGGCTCTGTGCAGACAGCAGAGAGCAGCCCCACTCGGGGCTCGAACTCACAACTATGAGATCATGACCTGAGCCTAAGTCAGACGCTCAACCGGCTGAGTCACCCAAGCACCCAAAGCTTTTTTATTTTTCAAAAAATATTAAAGGGGCACCTGGGTGGCTCAGTCGGTTAAGCGTCCGACTTCGGCTCAGGTCATGATCTCACAGTCCATGAGTTCAAGCCCCGCGTCGGGCTCTGGGCTGACAGCTCAGAGTCTGGAGCCTGCTTCGGATTCGGTGTCTCCCTCTCTCTGCTCATGCTCTGTCTCTCTCTGTCTGAAAAAAAAAAATAAAAACATTAAAAAAAATTTTTTTTAATATTAAAGAAATTGGCGAAGATGTATGTAAATTGGCTAACATTGCAATCTTTCCCAATTGTTTCTGAGCGCGTTGGGTTAAACAAGTTGTCTCTGAGTGAAGGAGGACCACAACAAATTAGTTCT
Organism: Prionailurus viverrinus; assembly: GCF_022837055.1. NCBI lineage: Eukaryota > Metazoa > Chordata > Mammalia > Carnivora > Felidae > Prionailurus > Prionailurus viverrinus. The sequence continues at coordinate 34,738,159 of NC_062575.1, read as the reverse complement.
TGATAACTCTTGGTAAAGCCTTTGTGATATATTTTCCAGAAACTGAGGAGGTAAGGAAGAGTCTTTGGACAAAGTAAGAAATCCTTTCGCAGAAGGGGAAGCTGCTAGAGCTCTAACCAGGGCCTAATCGAGTGAGAGAGCTATAAAATATTTTTGGATGATAGGTTATTGTGTGTTTTTAAAAATGTTTAAGTCTTGGTATAATACATGTAGCGTCTGACCCATTTGTAAGCACACAGCTCCATGGCATTAAGTACACGCACATTGCTGTGCAATTACCAATGCTACCCATCTCCAGAACTCTTCACCTCGTAAAACTGGAAACTGTGCACATTGAACACCAACCAACTCTCAGCACCGCCTGCCCCCTCCCCCAACAACCACGATTCTACTTTCTGTCTCTATAAACCAGACTACCCTAGTACCTGATGTAAGTGGAATCACACAGTATTTGTCTTTTTGTGACTGCCGTATTTCACTTAGTGTAATGTCATCAAGGTCCATCCATGTTATAGTGTCAGAACTTCCTTTTCAAGGCCAAATAATATTCCATGTATATATATACACACACAACACTTTGCTTATCCTTGTATTTGGCAATGGACACCTGGATTATTTCTACCTCTCAGTTATTGTGAATCCTTTTTTTTGAAGAATTGCCATTCTGTTTTCCATAGCAGCTGCATCATTTCATTTTCCCACCAACAAGGGTTCCAATTGCTCTACATTCTAGGCAACAGTTATTTTTTTTTTAATTTTTTTTAACATTTATTTTTGAGACAGAGAGACAGAGAGAGAGAGCATGAACAGGGGAGGGGCAGAGAAAGAGGGAGACACAGAATCTGAAACAGGCTCCAGGCTCTGAGCTGTCAGCACAGAGCTCAACACAGGGCTCAAACCCACAGACCGTGAGATCATGACCTGAGCCAAAGTCAGACGCCCAAGCAACTGAGCCACCCAGGCGCCCCAACAGTTATTTTTTAAATAGTAGCAGGGGCTGGAGAGTAGGGGAAATGGAGTAGGGTTGATGATAGGGTACAAACTTCCAGTTACAAGATGAATGAGCCCTGGGAATCTGATGTATAACACGGCAATTATAATCAGTAGCACTGTATTGGGGGCACCTGGCTGACTTGGTTGGTAGAGCATGTGACTCTTGATCTCAGGGTCGTGAGTTTGAGCCCCACATTGGGGGTAGAGTTTACTTAAAAATATAATAACAATAATAATAATACTATATTGTACACTAGAAATTTCTGAAAGAATAGATCTTAAGTGTCACACACACAGGTAACTATGTCAGGTTTTAAATTTCTTAATTAGCTTGATTGGAAAAATCATTTCACAATATACCACAATGTACAGTACAGGTATATCCCCCACCCTCTCTTTCTCTCTCTCTCAAAATAAATAAATAAACTTTAAAAAAAAAGAATAAAATTTGATTGGGATGCCTGGGTGACTCGGTTTTAAGCATCTGACTCTAGGTTTTGGTGCAGGCCAAGATGATGCACCTCTGTGGGTTTGAGCCCCAAATTGGTCTCTGCCCTCACCCTCTCCTTCTCTCTCTGCTTCCCCGCACTTACGCTGTGTATCTCTCAAAATAAATTTAAAAACTTAAAAAATTATTTAAAGAAAAGAATAAAATTCGAAGACAGAGCTGGGAAGGGGCAGAGAGAAAGGGAGAGAGAATCTGCTATGAGCACAGGGCCCAACTCAGGGCTTAATCCCATGAACCGTGAGATCACAACCTGGGCCAAAACCAAGAGTCAGACACTTAACCAACTGAGCCACCCAGGTGCCCCCATTTCCAACCAAATTTTATTCCATTTGTTATCATTTATTGGTATCTGTAATATATTTATATTGCCTTTGTTGATTGTTTACAAATGATAATTTATAATATAACTCAATCCAGAATAATTTTTTTTAACATTTATTTTTGAGACAGAGAGCAACAGAGAATGAGCAGGGGAAGGGCTGAGAGAGAGGGAAACACAGAATCTGAACCAGGCCCAGGCTCTAAGCTGTCAGCACAGAGCCCGACGCGGGGCTTGAACTCGTGAACCGTGAGATCATGACCTGAGCTGAGGTCGGACGCTTAACCGACTGAGACACCGAGGCGCCCCCAGAATAATTTTTTTAAGTAGGCTTTATCCCCAGTGGGGGACTTAAACTTATGACCTGGAGATCACGAGTTGCATACTTTACCCACTGAGCCAACCAGGTGCCCCCAGAGTACTTTTTAAAAATAGAGTCCCTTAGTCACAAGAAATTTAAATTAAAAAAAAATTTTAATTTAGAAACATAATTTTATCACAAAAAAGTATAAGAAGATATTCAATTAAAAAAACTTTCAGGGGGCCTGGGTGGCTCAGTCGGTTAAGTGTCCATTTCAGCTCAGGTTATGATCTCACAGCTCATGAGTTCGAGCCCCACATCAGGTTCTCTGTTGTCAATGCAGAGCCCACTTGGGGTCCTCTGTTCCCTCTCTTTCTGCCCCTTCTCCGAGCATGCTCTCTCTCTCTCAAAAAAAAATTTAATAATTTCAAGCATGACTGCAGAGTGGATGAAAACATGGTGAACACACACAGACACACACACAGACACATGCACACACACAGACACACACAGACACACACATACATGCACACTGGAATATTACCCATCAAAAAGAGTGAAATCGTGGGGTGCCTAGGTGGCTCAGTCGGTTAAGCTTCTGACTCTTGATTCCAGCTCAGGTCATGATCTCATGGTTGGTGAGTTTAAGCCACACGTCAGGCTCTGCGCTGACAGCTTGGACCCTGCTTGGGATTCTCTCTCTGCCCTTTCCCTGTGCACTCTCTCTCTCTCTCATAAATAAATAAATATTTTTAAAAAAGAATAAATCTTGTCATCTGCAACAACATAAGTCAGAGAAAGACAAATACCACATGATTTCACTCATGTGGAATTTAAGAAACAAAACAGGTGAATGTAGGGAAAGAGAAAAGAAGAAACAGAGGGAAGCAAACCATAAGAGACTCTTTTTTTTAATGTTTATTTATTTTTGAGAGTGAGAGACAAAGCACGAGCAGGGAAAGAGAGAGAGAATCCCAGGCAGCCTCCTTGCTGTAAACACAAAGCCCAATACAGGGTTCGATCAGTGAAGTGAGATCATGACCAGATCCAAAATCAAGAATCAGACACTTATGGGAATACCAGCTGGTGCAGCCACTCTAGAAAACAGTATAAAGTTTCCTCAAAAAGCTAAAAATAGAACTACCCTACGACCCAGCAATTGCACTAGTAGATATTTATCCAAGGGATACAGGTGTGCTGTTTTGGAGGGACACATGCACCCCCATGTTTATAGCAGCACTATCAACAATAGTCAAAGTCTGCAAAGAGCCCAAATGCCTATCGATGGATGAATGGATAAAGAAGATGTGGTATATATATACAATGGAGTATTACTCGGCAATCAAAAAGAATGAAATCTTGTCATTTGCAACTACGTGGATGGAACTGGAGGGTATTATGCTAAGTGAAATTAGTCAGAGAAAGACAAGTAACATGACTTCACTCATATGAGGACTTTAAGAGACAAAACAGATGAACATAAGGGAAGGGAAACAAAAATAATATAAAAACAGGGAGGGGGACAAAGCAGAAGAAACTCTTAAACATGGAGAACAAACTGAGGTGTACTGGAGGGGTTGTGGGAGGGGGGATGGGCTAAATGGGTAAGGGGCACTAAGGAATCTACTCCTGAAATCATTGTTGCACTATATGCTAACTAATTTGGATGTAAATTTAAAAAAATAAAATGAGAAATAATAAAAAATAAACAAATAAATAAACAAATAAATAAATAAAAGTCCTTCCAGGAAACAAAATTAGAATCAGACACTTAACCAACTGAGCCACCCAGGCACACCCCTACTAACAATGTATGAATGCTTCAATATCTTAACCAGGTTAAGAATTTTGAACCCAAGGTACTGGGGAGACCAAAGGATTTGTAAAAACATCAGATAAGGGTGCCTGTGTGGGCTGACAGCGTGGAGCCTACTTGGGATTCTCTCTCTCCCTCTCTCTCTCTCTGCCTCTCCCTTGTGTGTGCGCAAATGCTCTCCCTCTGTGTGTGTGTGTCTCTCTCTCTCAGATAAATAAACAGCAACAACAAAAACCAAAATTTCTTAATCTGACTATGAAGGGAAATAGGTTTCCCTCCTCTCCTCCCTTACTGCCTCCTAACCCCCATGACCCATACATGTCGGTGCCCATGACAAGCTAAGAATGTGCACCCTTTCAAAGACACATTCAACATTTATTTGAGCACAGTTGAAAATGAAAGATGGAGAGGGAGAACCCTAGGAGGTACTCCTTGGTCTTTCTGTTGTTCCAAGCTCTTGCTAGAAACTGATGTACCCCATCAGGCAAGCAGAAGACCTGCAGTTAACAGGTCTCTGGGAGGCCGTTAGCAGTTAGCACAGTTCCCACTCACCACAGTGCTTTGTAGTGTCCTCTTCATCAGTGTGTCTCACTCCTCACGTCCCCAGCATCTAGCCCAGAAAAGCCTATAATATAACAGGTGCTCAGTAACCATTCTTTAGACACTGCTGGAGACAGAAGGAAAACGTGATGAACAAGGCTTGGAGATGGAGAAATGGAGCCTTGAGCAAGAAGTGAAAAGGGATAGTTTGACTTAGGGCTTAAACAATTAATTAATTAATTAATTAATTAATTAATTTACCCCTCCTTTAGCTCACTGCATGGTATTACTGTTACTTCCTTCACACACCTATCGTTATCTGAAATCAATTATTACTTGCATGATATTTATTTTTTTAAGTAAACTCTACACCTAAGGTGGGACTCAAACTCAGGATCCCAAGGTCAAGCGTTGCATTACTTATTTGCATGTTTACCGCTTGCTGTAACCCTTCCTCTCTTAGGACAGAAATCTTCTCTATCTTCCTCATAACTGTATCCTTGATAAAATACAGTGCCTAGAACATCATGCAATAAATAGTTCTTGGATGAATAACCACAAGGAACCCAATAAGAAACATTTTAACTAAATATAAATGTAGTCAATACCTTACAGATTTTTTTTTAAGTTCTAGGTACTGGGGCTCATACTTTGCTTGCCTTCTTTATGATTTATGAAAGTCGGGTAAGGTGAGAAAAATTGACCAAGGGAAATATACCTACTTAAGGAGTTAGGTTATCAAGGAAAGTGGTACTCTACCTAAATCCATTATTTGGGTTCTAGTTTGTTCTACACTCCCTTACGTGCTAGAGGGAGGGTAGCTGGTTCATTTCTGATTCCCTCATCAGCGACCAGGACACCGCTCAGAAGGAAATGGGCGCTCAATAGTAAACATTTGAGGAATGAAAGAACCTGACAAAAAGCTAAGAATACCTTTCTGAGCGAACTGGCTCGGACAGGCTGCAGTTCCCCCCCGGGGCAGGCGGCGGCGCCAGCGCTACACCAGCTCGGCCGCCGGCAGTTCTTGGTCCCTCCGGCTGACCGTCCAACGCTAGGCCCCGAGGCCGGTGCCGGAGTTAACCAATAGGAAACCGTATTAGTTGTGGGGTCTGGCAGTGATGCCCAATGAGCGTAGCGGGTGTAGGTAAGGGGCGGTACGACGGGGAGGGGCAGCGGGGAGCTGTTGGAGGTGGGAGCTGGCGCTGCGGGCCGGGCGCGGGCCGGGGAGCTGCGATGCGGACGGGACAGCGGCGGTGACTCGAGCTGCCGCCCGACATGAACTCACTGGAGCAGGCGGAAGGTAGAGTGGCCTTGCTGGGTTGCCCGGGCCCGTCCCGGGCTCCTCCCGGAAGCCGGCGGGGCTCTGGAGGGGCTGGAGTGGCGAGGACCCCGCCCCGGGGAGAGGAGGCCGAGGATGGACTGAAGGGGGTCGGAGCTTGGGGGCCGAGGGGCGGCCAGAGAGGGCCGGACGCTGGTTCCGGCGCGTCTGGCCTCCGAGGGCGCTGGGGGGGCCGTTGCGTCAGCTCTCCCATCCCCCCTCTCCCCCCACCCCCCGCAGCTTGGACCGGGAGCCCCTCTTCTGTGCTGCTTTTGTTTTTATTCATTGGCAAAGATTTGCATTTTGCTTTCTGTGAATGCTAATTCACCTTATTTTATATTGATAACCATGGGAGTTGTATCTTTAATTCCTGTTGTGGTTTCCGGTACCTGCTGGAGTAAGGGAGTGCCTCTTGATCTCCTTTTAAAGTTTAAGAAACGCGACCGAGCCTTCCTTGCTCACTCAGGAGCACCTTGGACGCCCCTTTTAGAAGGCCTCCGAGTTTGAGCTTCAGTAGTGTCACGAAGATCACCTGTAACCCATTCAGAGGGAGGAAAGGGGAGTGTCTTTCCACAGCCACCCGTTAGCCGTATCAGGAGTCCAGTAAGACCGGACAAAAAGCATAGCCATTAATTAAACATGAGGGCTGGAAAACGGAATCGGGTCATTGCGGTCAAATAGACCTGGAAGCCTTTGAGGTTAGGGGAATACGTTGTTCTAATAGAAAGTTCTTGGTTCCAACAGAATTAAAACTCGCCCTGATTCTGATCCTTTTATTTGCAACCCCCAAAATTCTAGCTTTTGGCGCCGGCTGAGGCTGCTGCTGATTTTCCACATACCATTTTACGAAGCTTCTAAAAGTGAACCAGCCAGTTTCCTTATATGTGAAATTGGAATTAAAGAAATCTAATGTTTTTGTCAAGTGCTTAAAGCTGTCATAGTAAACGAAGTAAACAGTGCAGTGATACATGTAAGTTGGCGTGTAACACCTGAAGCAGTTAGAGTATCTAAAATTTCATCTTAATAGATTCAAACTCGTCAGAGTGGCTAATTAGGAATTTGACATCTCTTTACCTAGATCTCAAGGCTTTTGAGAGGAGACTTACAGAATATATTCATTGTTTGCAACCTGCCACTGGACGTTGGAGAAGTAAGTTCTTGAATGTTTCTTTAAGGCAAAATAAACTGACAATTGATACTTTTATCTCTGCCTAGCAATGATTTGCTTTTGTGTAAAATTTTTGGTTAACAAATGTTTTACTAAACCATAAGATTTCCTTTTGTTTTGACAGTTTTTACTTTTTTTTTTTTTTTTAAGTTTGTTTATTTTGAGAGAGAGTGGGGGAGGAGCAGAGAGAGAATCCCAAGTAGGCGCCACACTGTCAGTGCACAGCTGGACTAGGGATCGATCTCAGAAACTGAGATCACGACCGGAGCAGAAATCAAGAGTCAGAGGCTTAACTGGCTGAGCCACCCAGGCGCCCCTGTTGTGACAGTTTTTAAATTTATTTAAATTTGTAAACAATGCATCCTAAAGAAATTGTGAAGAAAAGGAACTGGCCATACAGTGTTTTATGTGTTTGAATTTTTATTTTTCCGTTAAAATACATGCACTTCTAAAATTAAATATTACAATATTGATAAGTAACATATATAATAATTTCAGGAACTTGTTTAGCGGTTTTACAATTTGGTTATAAACTGTTGAAGTTTTATTGAGGAAAACCATATTTAACATATACTTTACAAAGGTTATAAAATTACCCTTAGTTTTAGCAGAGCATGACTGTGTTGTTTGGAAGCCTATCCAAGAAAACAAATTCACATTTTAACTACTCAAAATGTCACAAGTAACACAAAATAGGATTGAAAGAATTGTGGTTATTACCCCATGGAAATACACAAGAAATGCAGACAAATACACAAGTAATGACCTCAGCACACAAAATGCTTTACTCACTTATGTTGGGACCAGTCTTAGGTTCTTGGATGTATATTATTAAAATTGAATTCCTGCAGGGGCACCTGGGTGGCTCAGTCGGTTGAGCGCCGGGCTTCAGCTCAGGTCATGAGCTCACATTCTGAGTTTGAGCCCCGCGTCGGGCTCTGTGCTGACAGCTCAGAGCCTGGAGCCTGCTTCCTATTCTGTGTTCCCCTCTCTTTCTCTGCCCCTCCCCCACTCATGCTCTGTCTCTGTCTCAGAAATAAATAAACATTAAAAAAAATTTTTTTTTAATTGAATTCCTGCAAAGAGGGAAGTACAACAGCACATGTTGAAAACATCCTGCATTTCAAAGTGTAATTCAGTTTGTGGGACCAGAGAGCACTATTGCAGTTAGGAGTGTTTTCTGTGTCAAGACTGTTTGTGATGTTTTTATTAGATCTATTGGCAAAATTTTATTTGTATGCTGTGAGGATTCTGATTGGTCAGAATTTACAGGTAATGATTTTCTCAAGTTCTTTGGTTTATGGAGGAATTACCCTATAAACCTTATTTCACTGCTACTTCAAATTTTTTCCTTTTTTTTGTAAAAAAAAAAAATTTTTTTTTAAATGTGTGAGAGAGAGCATCAACAGGGGAGGGGCAGAGAGAGAGAGGGAGACACAGAATCCAAAGCAGGTTCCAGGCTCTGACTGTCAATGTGGGGCTTGAACCCACCAACTGTGAGAGGATGACCTGAGCTAAAGTCGGCCACTCAACTGACTGAGCCACGAAGGTACCCCCCAAATTTTTTTAAATGTATATGATAATGTCCTATCTTACAAAATATAATATAGTGAGTGTAGTTTATTTTTTTCTGTGATTCATGGTCTCTGTGCTTATGTGAAAATGACTTCAGCTTGGGTAATACACCAATCAAAAATATGTGTCTGAGGTCCCTTCTGGTGGGTTTGATTTTGCTTTTGCTTCATTTTTCAAAAGAGGCATCTGTGTAGTATATATTTCTTATTTGAAATAAGGAATTATAAGAAATTGAGTTTAGTCTGTTCTGAGCTGAGAATGTAATTTTGAAATTTTGATTCTATACTAAATACCTAAAATGAAGATTGTTTTCCTATGATTTGCCTCTTCTAAAAGTACATCACCAGGAATCCTAGATACAGTTTTACTATGTTTTTATTGTTCTTTGAATCCTGATCTTTACATTTTAACACTGTCTGCATCCTAACTGAAGGACAGTAGCTTGATACCCAGAATATTAACTAAGTCTTGGTGCACTTTTATTATTTTCCAGGAGTACCATTTATTTTTAAAAGAAATTTTTTCAAAGGTTTCCTTTTTGTATACATATATACATATATATATATACACATACACACACACATACCGATACCCAATGCGGGGCTCGAACCAGCAACTCCAAGATCAGAGTCACATTCTCCACTGACTAAGCCAGCCAGGTGCCCAATACCATTTACTGTTACGTTTTATTTAGGATCTATTTAGAATTCCTAAAATAATTCTAGCTTAGTGGGGAGGAAGAAAACTTTTCTTAGTTCTACTATCAGTCATTTTTACCCTGATCTTCAAGTCTCTAAAGAAAATCTGATCTTGATTGTGTACTCTGCATTCCTAACAGCAGACAGTTGTCTGCAAGACAAAATCCTCTAGTCAGAATTCTCCGTGCATTCATAAAGGAGTCTTTGGTTTTTTTACATTTGAAAATGAGAGGTGTTTTTTGTTTTTTAACTTGAATTTACAAAATCTGCAAAATCACAAAGCACTTTGAAAGTTACATAATATGGAATCTTATATTAAAATTTTACTATCTTGGTTCTTACTGCTTTTAATTTCATTGATCTTCGAAAGTTCTGACTAAACTAATAGGGACGGTATTATCCTCAGTTACTAAGTATCCGGTTTTTATGTGAATTCCTCAAGGTCATACAGCAAGTTTCCTAATTCCTCAGTTGAGTGCATTCCCCATTTTAATAAAATGCTGCATCCTTTGGCTGTCATTTATTAGGAAATTGGTGGTATTTGTATACATTTATTCATTTATAGATTTATGTATTTGTTGACGGCTTGTGTCCGTACTAATTTCATGTTTATCTTTCTTCAGTGCTTCTCATAGTGGTATCTGTCTGTACAGCTACTGGTGCCTGGAACTGGTTAATAGATCCCGAGACACAAAAGGTAGAAGTTTTGATTTATTTTATTTATTTATTTTTATTTTTTTTATTACATTTCTTTATTTTTGAGAGAGAGAGAAAGCGCACACAAGTGGGAGAGGGGCAGAGAGAGAGGGAGACACAAAATCGTAAGTAGGCTCCAGGCTCTGAGCTGTCAGCACAGAGCCCGATGCAGGGCTTGAACCCACAGACCATGAGATTATGACCTGAGCGGAAGTCAGACTCCCAACTGACTGAGCCACCCAGGCGCCCCCAGAAGTCTTGATTTAAAATTTTTTGCAGATTAAATGAGGTAATGTAGTGGTGGTTTGTTCATTGTAAAGTATTATTCAAATGCTACCTATTGTTACAAGTAGTGATATTGATCCTTATATTAAAAATATCCTGTACATTCATTTGCTTAAGAAAAACTTTGGTTGGCTCTTGTAGATTAAGTATCTTTCACAGGGAAAAAGGCCTAAGAAATATTACTCCATTTACACTACTTCTCCTTCATTTCTGAGCTTTTTACATATCTTTTTACGTATATTCACATATTTTTAAATATTTCAGTGTAAACATTGACTTTATTCTCCTTTGTTCATTTAGGGTCATCTGTGCCAGCTTTAAAAAATTATAAAATACCATTTTCTTCTATGACATGTCTTTGGTAGTTCCTTTCCTCAAACCATAAAGTATTTGAGATGACTTTGCAGGAAACATATGATAAAATAGCAAAATATAAGTGTAAAACAAAGTCAGATTAGAATAAAAAAGACTGATTGGAGGGCCAAAAACAGGAAGGAAACCAGGTCACAGACAAGGCCATGTGGGCCGGAAAACTTGCCAAAACTGAGTTACAAATTAGTCTCTGAGTTACCTAATCAGTAAAGTCACAGTTCCATGGTTTTGTTTCTCTGTGAAGAGAACACATGTATAAGTTCCATAAGCTAGCAAAAATTTTGTCCACGTTTATCTTTAAAAAAAAATTTCCTGCCTGAAATTTAATATAGGAAACACTGAGAGATCTCCCATTGGGCACTGTCCAAGAACATCCCTATACCAAATGCAATAACAGATTTCATAATGTTATTTCTTGAAGCATCCTTTGATGAAATCTGATAGCGTGTTTCTCAAAATTCTACCTCTTTCTTCTAACTTGTACCTTAATTTCAAACTCATGCTTTTTTATTAGAGAAGCCACAGTCTCCCGTTTTTCAGTGAAGTTTTTTTTCCCTCAATGGAGCTTTATTTAGGTAATGATGTTGTAATTTTCTCAAATCGTAAACCCACATCCTTTTTTAAAGTGTAATTAGGTAGACTACTTCTACCAGCTTTATTTATAGTCTGTTAGGTTCTACAGAAGAAAAACCTAAAAGCCAGCTTTTGTCAGCAGTCCAAATGGCAATTCAGGCAGCCAGGGGTTTATTCAGCATGTAGTTTCTCTGACTTTATCCACTGGGGTGGAGATATAAAAGAATAGGAGGTAGGGGAGGTTGGAGATGGAATTTTACGTTAATAGAGGAGTTTTTATGGCAGATAGGAAACTCTCTTGTGTGTTCGTTTAAAAAAGTCGGATCTTAAGCCTGTGCTTGGTGCTCATCTTCAGGGGAAGAGTGAGGAGGCTGCCAAGAAGATTGAAAAGGTCTGTCTTGGGAAATGAATCTGACTTCTAATTGGGAAAAATATAAGCTGATTTCAGCTAGTTGAGATCTTAATAAAACACAGAATTAAATGTAATTTGAAATAGGCCCAAAACTCTGTAGTTAATGTAATTTTCTAAATTAGGTGAGAATATAACTATTAGCCTAAGGGTTAGCTCTTTGTATTTCAGTATTTAATAACCTCAAACCTGAAAGGAGTTTTAAAAAGCAATTGTTTCTGTAGCAAGAGTTGCAGACTCAAGCCAGCTTGTGTCTAGCTGGGAGAACCCGAGGAGAGAAGGAATATAGCCCACTGGACAGTACACAAATGCCTGATCTAAAGGGGGAAATTGGGATTTAGATGCAGTTGATTGTTGCCATGGAGGAAAGAAAGCTGATACTGTTCTAGTTAAAATTAACACCTAAGACACCATATGTGCTTATATTGTGTAGGCCATGTGAAATAGAGCTGGCCTGTGGAAATTCCTGTCCTTAAAGGTTTCACGAAGACGTTCCTCTGGACTATTAACCTTTATTCAGAATTTTATTCTTCTGGGAGCTTTTTCCGTTTCTGATATTTCAGTCTCTCATTTCTTCATATGACAAATCTATTTAACCCATACCATGCTGGCCCAGCTAGCTTTTTTTAAGTTTAGTTCTCTTTCTTGAAATACGTACGCATCTCTCAGTAGGAGAGTGAGGTACACAGGCCTTTGGCTTAATTCTCTTGCTCCCATTTAGTAACTAGTCCACTTGATTTCTTTTTCCAGACTTTAAACACATCTTTCCTTCTTCAAGTTCTATTCCCCACTCATCTGGCTTCAGTGCCCACTCTTGTTCCATTGCTGGATCCCGGACTCTTGTCTCCACGTATTCATGTTGTCCTGTTGCCTGCTGTCATCTGATTATACCCAGATCCGAAATTAGCCCTTTGTTTCTCTTAGACTCTGATTTGTTTGTTTGTTTGTTTGTTTGTTTGAAGTAGGCTCCATACCCCATGTGGGGCTTGAACTCATGGCCCTTGAGATCCAAGAGTCAGATGCTCTACCAACTGAGCCAGCCAGGTGTCCCCGTTCTTGTGCTTTTTTAAATTGCTTCTTGCTAGGAAGGGTTCAGTAAATATTTTTGGTAGGATGGTTTTTGATTATAGGAATGCATTTGTAAAGGTTCAAGTCCTGAGAATGAATGGGGGGATTATTGCTATCTTGTAGGTGAAAGATATGAAACAAATTATTTTTATGGCCAGCAAAACAACTAAGATTATTTTGAATTCTTCAAATCCTCATATTTTGAGATGATTACAATGTTAACATGTATTTAAGCACAAGTGGGGAGGTAGGTGTTGGTATTATTCTGAGATTTTGAACGTTTTTAAATTTCAAACTCTTCTTTTTCAGGTGTCCTTCTTCACGTCATTATGGAATCACCCATTCTTCACCATTAGCTGTATCACTCTGATAGGCTTGTTTTTTGCTGGAATACACAAGCGGGTCGTTGCGCCGTCAATGTATCCTTTGCAGAATTGAGTTTTAGTCTCAGCTTAAAGCACCTTCTTGATCATCTAGGGGTTGTTAAAAGCTTATTTCTCATGTGATCAATTTTCCTTTGACCACAGTTTTTCAGTATAGCTGCTCGATGTCGAACTGTACTAGCAGAATACAACATGTCTTGTGACGATGTGAGTATTGTTTATGTTAAAAAAATTACAGATCTGCGTGAGAGGACTGAACGGTTTTGGCTTAAGTAAAACAGACATTAATATAGATTGTCAGTTGGCAAGGGTTAATGGTGGGAATATCCTTTATAGCACTGATCCTAAGATACACATTTACGTCTCTGAAATTGAGATGCGTCTAATAATTTGTGGTGTTGTACAGTTTGGTCTTTTCTTGTAAGTAAGCTCTGTGCCAGTGTGGGGTTTGAACTCACAACCCTGAAATCAAGAGTCACAGGCTCTACTGACTGAGCCCGCCAGGCACCCCCAGTTTAATCTTTATTAATGACATCACTTTTTAGCCTTTTGGCTAAGATCAAGTGTAATCTTTCTTAATGACATAAAATCACCATGTAGTGTCTTATAATTGAAGTCATCATAGGTCTAATATAGAGTGGTCACTATGGGCCAAAACTAGTTTGGTGGGTGTAGGTTTTGTAAACTAATGGTATTCTGTATGTAGGATTTTAAATTAGATCTCAGATCAACAGATTGCAGACATACAAGCCAACTGTGTTTCTAAAAGTTGATCAGGTTTTGACGTATTAAGATAAGCGTATCTCAGGTGTCCGAATGGCTCATTCAGTAGAGCACTCGACTCTTCATCTCATATGGTGAGTCCAAACCCCACGTTGGGGGTGGAGCCTAGTTAAAATTAAAAGATAAGAAATCTCATGGTTTTGATTTGCTTATTTATTTATTAAGGTGTTTTTTTCCTTCAAATCAAAAAATTATTGGGGTGCTTTGGGTGGCTCAGTCAGTTAAACGTCTGACTTCGGCTCAGGTTATGATCTCAAAGCTCATGAATTTGAGCCCCACGTTGGGCTCTGTGCTGCTAGCTCAAAGCCTGGAGCCTGCTTCGAATTCTTGGTCTCCCTCTGTTCTGCCCCTCCCCTGTTCACACTCTGTTTCTCTCTCCTTCAAAAATAAATAAACATTAAAAAAAATGTTTTTTAATGTATTAAGTAATACCTTGTATAAAAAATTAGAATAAAGAGGAAAAAAAGATACTAGGAGCAGGAAGCCCACTGCTATGAGTGAAGAGAATAAAGACTAAACACTTTGATTTTTTTAAATGTTTATTTTATTTTTTTAATTTTTTAACGTTTATTTACCTTTGAGAGAGACAGAGTGTAAGTAGGGGAGGGACAGAGAGAGAGGGAGACTCAAACTGAAGTAGGCTTGAGGCTCTGAGCTATCAGCACAGAGCCCGAGGTGGGGCTTGAAGTCATATCATGACCTGAGTGGAAGTTGGACACAACTGAGCCACCCAGGTGCCTCTTTGTTGATTTTTGAGAGAGAGAGAAAGTGTGCACGCATGCACGTGCACAGGCCGGGGAGGGGCAGAAAGAAGGAGACAGAATCCAAAGCCTCCTGGAGGCTCTGAGCTGTCAGCACAGAATCACGTCATGACCTGAGCGGAAGTTGGACACTTAACCAACTGAGCCACCCAGGGGTCCCAACACTGATTTTTTAAAAATTAGGAGAGAAGGGGGTGCCTGGGTAGCTCAGTCGGTTGAGTGTCCGACTTCGGCTCAGGTCATGATCTCACAGTTTGTGGGTTCGAGCCCCATGTCGGGCTCTGTGCTCATGTCCAGCTCAGAGCCTGGAGTCTGCTTCGATTCTGTGTCTCCCTCCCTCTCTGCCCCTGGCTTGCGCATGCGCTCTCTCTCTCTCTCTCTCTCTCTCTCTCTCTCTCTCTCTCTCAGTCTCAAAAAAAAATAAACATAAAAATTTTTTTTTAAAAATTAGGAGAGAATAAGGATAGTATTTTAAGTCAAAAGGGAAGAATTGGGCTAGTAGTGTTTAGATAATTGACTTCATTTGGAAAAAAATGAATTTAGATCTCTGCATCAATTAAACTAAATTCCAGGTAAAGTTTTTCATTTATATATATATTTATTTATTTTGAGAGAGAATGAGAGAGTGGAGGAGGGGCAGAGGGAGAGGGAGAGAATCCCAAGCAGGCTCCACACTGTCAGTGAGGACTCCAACGCAGGGCTCAAACTTCACAACTTGTGGGATCATGACCTAAGTCGAAGTCCGATGCTTAACCGAATGAGCCACCCAGGCGCCCCTGGTTGTAAACGTATTTAAGAAGACATTCACATCCCACAATTAAAGCATTAGAAGAAAATACAGGTGAATATGTTTATAATCTTGGTGCAGAAAAGCTCCTTTTTCTTTTTTAAGACACAGAAACGCCATCATGGAAGAGGTTGGATACCTTTAGTTGCATCAACATTTGGAAATTTTGTACAGCAAAAGGCAAGAAATTAAGTAGTGATTAGGTATTTGTGGGGCACCTGGCTGCCTCAGTGGCAAAAGCATGTGACTCCTGATCTCAGGGTCATGAGTTCGAGCCCCACATTGGGTGTAGAGATTATTGCAAAAACTAAATAACTTAAAGGGGGGGGGGGGGCGCCTGAGTGACTCATTCTGTTAAGTATGTGACTATTGATTTTGACTCAAGTCATGATCTCATAGTTTGTGGGATTGAGCTCCACATCAGGCTCTATGCTGACAGCGTGGACTCTGTTTAGAAGTTTCTGTCTGTCTCTCTCTCTCTGCCCCCCCTTCTGTGCACTCAGGCTTGCTCTCGCTCTCTCTTTCAAGATCAAAAAATACATACATTTGAAAGGTATCTAGTAGAGGATAGAATCCAGAATATTTAAAGACGTATTAAAAATCAATAAAAAAAGACAAATAGTACATTTGATACGTGGTAGCCTCATTTGTAACTGGGGAAATGCAAGGTAAAACTGAGTTTCCATTTGTTTGTCTTGCCTACCTGTCACATGGGCAGAAGTTAAACCCCCAGAACTGTGCTGACTGAAGTAGATGCATCCACACACTGCCTGTGGCGAACATACACTGGTATGGCCGTGTTGGAAGGCGGTTTCATGATCCCGTAAGATGTAAAATTGGCATGCCTCACGACCCAACCATTCTCCTTTTCTCTATCTCCCCCCAGTGGGGACCATCACATGTACACAAGGAGGCAGGTACGCGGTCGTTCATCGCAGCATCCTTTGCAGTATGGAAAAAATAGAAACAGGTTTTATCTTTCTCAACAGGGGGGTGGGAAAATAGGAAAGCACAAGTAAATCTGTAAATGTGGACATGGAAGGACCTCCAAGATAAGTTAGGTGCAAGAAGAAAATTACCAAACAATATACTCAGTTTGGTATTTTTTTTTCGGTTGTTTTTTTCCCTAGTACCATTTATTTTTTAATTCTGGTAGAGTTAACATACAGTGTTCTGTTAGTTTCAGGTGTACAATATAGTGATTTCAGCAATTCCATACATCGCCTGGTGCTCAGCCCCACAAGTGCACTCCTTAATCCCCATCACCTGTTTAACCAATCCCCCCTCCTCCTCCCCTCTGGTAACCACCAGTTTGTCCTCCATAATTAAGAGTCAGTTTCTTGGTTTGTCTCCTTTTTCTTTGCTCATTTTTGTTTACTGGGATATCCTCTCTCCCTCCCCGCCCCTTTCTTTCTCCCCCTCCCTCCCTCTCCCTCCCTCCCCCCTCCCCCCCCCCCGCCTCTCCCCCATGCTCACTTACTCTCTCTCAATAAGTAAATAATTAAAAAAAAAAAAAACCCTCCAGGTTTTATTTATATATATGAATGTAAACCCATAGAACACAGTCTGGGAGAATTCATGCTAAAACTGATTTCTTCTGTAAGAGGGCTAGAATTTGAGATAGATGGAAGGAAGGATTTTGTTTAGCAGCATTTGCATTTTTTATTTTCTCTTTTTAAGTAATCTCTACACCCATCATGGGGCTTGAACTCAAAACTCTGAGATCAAAAGTTGTATGCTCCACCAACTGAGCCAGCCAGGCACCCCTGTATTTGAATTTTTTAATAATGAGATTACATTAGGGGTGCCTGGGTGGCTCAGTCAGTTAAGCCTCCAGCTCTTGATTTTGGCTCAGGTTATGATCTCACAGTGTGTGGGTTTGAGCCCCATGTCAGGCTTTGCACTGATAGCATGGAACCTGCTTGGGATTCTCCCCACTCCCCCTTTACCCCTCCCCTGTGCATGCGTGCATGCTTCTCTTTCTCTCTCTCTCTCTCTCTCTCTCAATCTCAAAATTTTTAAAAAACATAAAAAATGAGATTATATTAACGTCTTACGTAATTTAAAATAGATTAAAACGGTGGATAAAACAAATGGTCTATTCATGCAGTGGAATACTGTATATTTTATGTTGTAATCAACAATATAAAATGATACAAACTACTGAAACAGTAACATGGATGAATCTCACACCCATTGAGTGGAAGAAGTAGATGCAAAAGGACACACACTAGTATTCCATTTGTGTAAAGATCAGAGACAGGCAGAATTTATGGTAAGTGGTTATGTCTGTGTAAGGAGTGGAGCTGCCATTGACTAGAAAGGGGCATGGAGGAACTTTCTGGGTGGTGGTGATGTTCTGTAGCTAGATCTGAGTGGTGGCTATGTGGCTGTATATATTTGTTAAAACTCATAAAACTGTACACAAGGTTTGAACACTTAACTGCATATAAATTGTACCTCAACAAAACAGTGAAAAAATTAGTGTCCAAGTTCTACCAGTGTGTCAAGGAATTGTCAAAAATCAAATGGCTGAAAATGAAGTGAACGGGAGAATCTTAAGGTGACCAGAATCTGGTCAGCACTTTTTTTTTTTTTTTTTTTTAAGTTTATTTTTGAGAGAGTGTGAGTGGGTGAGGGGCAGAGAGAGAAGGAGACACAGAATCTGAAGCAGGCTCCAGGCTTCCAGTTCTCAGCACAGAGCCCAATGTGGGGCTCAGACCCAGAATCCTGAGATCATAACCTGAGCCGAAGTCGGATGCTCAACCGACTGAGCCACACAGGCGCCCCTGGACAGCACTTTTGACCTGAGGATACTGGAGTCTCAGCAACCAAAGGTGTCTTATATTATGTTGCACATTCTCACTTCTCATAAAAGATATTAAGGAATTTTCAGACCTGCTTCTTTGACCCAATATTAGGCTCCAAGAGCCACCATGTATTGCATGTGAATCTCATGCAGGGTTCTGGGCTTTTTACCCACACTGTCATAGTTAGGGTCTTCTGTTTTGTTTAATTATGTATTGTCCCATTTTACGGACGCATCATGATATAATGCCCTGTTCGTCATGCAGTTGTTTCCACAGTTTCTATATTACTTACGTATTGTATTCTCTGCCAGAACTTGAGCTCCAAGAGGACCAGGGAGTCTGTCTCGCTCATTCCTGGATCCCTAGCATTTCATGCAAAGCCTGGCCCATAGTAGGCACTCAGTAGATATTGAATGAAAGAGTTAGTACCATTTTTGTGTACAGCTTTACACTCAAGTCCAGTTTCGTTCAGAAAACTTCCCAGAAGTAGAACTATTTGGATTATGTGGCATGTACCCTTTTTTTGGATAAATAAGACAGTTGGTTCAGGGCACCTGGCTCGCTCAGTCCATAGAGCATGTGACTCTTGATCTTGGGGTCATTAGTTCAAGCCCCACGTTGGGTATAGAGCTTATATTAAAAAAAAAAAAGACCGTTGGCCTCACAGAAGAGTTACATCCACTTAACACTGAACATGTGACTGTCCAGTACTCCAACCATTGGTTTACATTTTCACTTGGAATTAAAAATGTAATGTTGGAAAAGGAAAAATGTTTTTGCTCAAATACATTTATGTTTTATAAACGTCCATTTGGCAAGGAGCATGAATTGGTTTATACATGTTGGGATTTTATTCATTGGATTGATCGGTCGGTTTTTAGGTAGCCAGTGGACAGGGAATTCATCAAACAGATTGTGTTTTAAAGTGATGAAGATTTCAGAAAGAATGCTCCACACAAGGAAAACTTTGAAAACATAACTATTAATTGATTAATCTTTACTTAATATAAAGGGGTGTTCTGGTACCCTTCAAATGCACCTTAAGGTTTATGGAGAAGTGATATTTTTAATAGAACTGTGTATTGAAACATTTTTTTTCATCTTTACAGACAGGAAAACTCATTTTGAAACCTAGGCCTCATGTTCAATGACAATGTACTCTCGTTGTTACGGGACCTCCAACAGCCTTTCTTCAAATAAGTGATTGAGCAAAAAGCCATAAAGGATTCCTTTTACAGTTGGATATGTGAAGGTCATAACAGCAACTGACAAGAAGTGTGCAATATTTACCCAGGTGATCTTGATGATGGCTCGCATTCTCTGGCTCGGTACCTTTGATTATCTGCGTTTCAGTATTAGTGTCACTTTAGTACTTCAGACCCTGCAGAGACTTTTGCAGGTGAAGTATGTCTGTATGTTACTAAGTTAAACTTAGAAACAGAACCTCATCCAGTTTTTATAATGTATTTTTGCAAACTACTGTAAATAGCAAATCAATGCCAATGTTACAGAGGGAGATGTTACTCGGACTCTGTTCTCCTGCACCAGTATTTCAGGAACATCTGTTTGCCATCCCCACAGCTCTTTAAACCCAGCTATCCTGCATAGCTGTGCCTTTCATTCTTACACTCCTCTGTTCTAATCATAATGCAAGAAAAACATCGGATTGAGCCTAAACTGAGGAAGACTCCTCTCCATTGTGTACGTTGTAAGAAATCATAGACGTTTTGAGAAACAGTTTTCATTAAGCCAGATAGTGAATTTCAGCCACTATTGTGTTAGTAAGTTTCCTGTTCATTGTTTTCGTTTAACGCTGAATATACTTTATGTTTTTTAATTAATTTTAAGAACACTCCACAAAGGCTTCTGAATATACTAGTTATAAATTATGTAATGTCTGGGAATTCGATAGTCATTGTTTTAGATAATTGGATTTTATGCTGTGGTGGACGTGGCTGTGACACTGGTGTTGCACAGGTGTAATTGATCAGCCCCTCCATCACAAAGGTCACGTGGGAGCGGCACCACAAACCCGAGTCCACGATTCTCACTGTTCAGAGAGTGTTAATGACATACTGTGTATGCATATTAGCCACATGTACTATAATAGCCCTGAAACTGAAACTATTAGGATTGCTGTAAATATTTTAAAGAACTGGAGGTGCCTTTTACCTGTTTACTAGAAGATTTTGAAAAGGTTTAAATTATTTCACAAGCTGTCTTTTAAATTCCATTTACCATAAAGCTGAACATTCAGTTAACAGGACACAAACTTTTTAGCAAGGCTGCCACGTAAATGTGTTGATCTTGGCTTTCATGTGTATAAAATTTTAATTCTTTAAGCTGCAGCAATAAAACCCTCTGCTCCTACGAAGTCATAAGAGGGTATTCTATATATTCGGCATTGTTTTATTTTCTGTAAATTTTGTAGGTAAATATGTGCATAAAAATAAATACTTTATATATAATTAGTGGTTGGGCTTTTTTCTTGATTCATTGAAAATCTGTAATGCTTAAAAAATTTAAGGTACCATATGTATCAGATACAGGCGAGTTTGAAATAGATACCATTCTTTTCTTTTAATTTTTTTTTTAACGTTTATTTATTTTTGAGACAGACTGGGGGCACCAGTTCCATCAGGCCCGTTTCATGGCAGGAATGTGTGCACTTTTCCCAAAAGTTTAGTCTTAGACTGGTCTCTCTAGACCTCCCCCAAATTCTCTGAGGTACCCAATGTCCTTTAAAGAAAGGTTTTTTTGTTTCACTACAAATGGAAGTCAGCTTCCATTACTCGCAACTAAGACCCTGACTTGCACAGAAGCAGTGTTCCAAGAAGCACACTTTGAGGAGAGTTGATCTGTGTGAGGGACGACAAGGGTGCCGCTTCAAACTAAGCATGACATCATCTGCCAGGTAAGGGGGCTTTGGGCCCTGTGTGGTGGAAGAGACCCTTCTGGCAGACTGACCAGTTTATAGTCCTGGTTCCTCCATTAGCTGTTTGGGCAGGTGACCCATTCTCTCCGAACCTTACTGTCCTCATTTGGGCCTGTTCATAGCTATCTTGCAGAACTAAAGGACTAAATGAAATTATTCTGGGTATTTTTGTTACAAACTACTTGTCAAGCCCCTATCTGAGTCTTTGTCAAATGTGTATCTTCAGTACTCAAGAGCACCTGGCAAGATGCTCAGGGACTATCCAAAGAATGAATGAATCTTGACTTTGGTGCTGAAATTGGGTTTGGACATAATTACACTAAATTATAACTTCTCTTACATAATTTGCTTATCTAGTTTTGGGAGAGGTTCTTAAGATAGAAGACTAAATGCTAAATTTGCCATTTCTCCGAAAGAGAAGGATATAACCACAATCCTGTAGCATACCTAAAATATTAACAATAATTCCATACCATAAAATATTCAGCTCATACCTCCCCAATTGTTACATAAATGTCTCTTTTATAGTCGGTTCATTTGAATCAAGATACAGATAAAATAAACTTGAATAGAAACAGTTTGGAAAAACAATGCAGGAGCTGGGGCTGGGGTTCTGAAACCACTTTATTGATTGATTGATTGACTGATTTCCAGTATAATTAACATACGTGTTATACTAGTTTCGGGTGTACAATATAGTGATTCCACAATCCCATTCATTACTTATCATGATAAGTGTACTTCTAATTTCATTCATTACTTAAGTGCTCATCATGATTAGTGTACTCTTAATTCGCTCTTTACCTATTATATCCATTCCCCCAACAACGTTGCCGCGAGTAACCATCAGTTTGTTCTCTGTAGTTTGACTTTTGGTTTGTCTTTTTTTTCCCCTTTGTTTGTTTTGTTTCTTAAATTCCACATATGAGTAAAATCAGAGTATTTGTCTTTCTCTGACTCATTTTGCTTGGCTTAATACTCTCTAGGTCCATCCACATTGTTGCAAATGGCAAGATTTCATTCTTTTTTATGACTGAATAGTATTCCATTATATGTATATAACACATCTTCTTTATCCATTCATCTATCAATGGACACTTTGGCTGCTTCCATAACTTGGCTATTGTGTTTATCATGCTGTAATAAACATATGGGTCCAGGGGCGCCTGGGTGGCGCAGTCGGTTAAGCGTCCGACTTCAGCCAGGTCACGATCTCGCGGTCCAGGAGTTCGAGCCCCGCGTCGGGCTCTGGGCTGATGGCTCAGAGCCTGGAGCCTGTTTCCGATTCTGTGTCTCCCTCTCTCTCTGCCCCGCCCCTGTTCATGCTCTGTCTCTCTCTGTCCCAAAAATAAATAAACGTTGAAAAAAAAATTTTTTTTTAAAAATAAAAAAAAAAAATAAACATATGGGTCCAAACAAACATGGGTCCATGTATCCCCTTGAGTTAGTGTTTTTGTATTCTTCAGGTAAATACCTAGCGGTGCGATTACTGGATCATAGGGTCATTCTATTTTTAACTTTTTGAGGAAAAAAGTTCTACAGTGGAAACACCATTTCCACAGTGGCTACACCAGTCTGCATTCCTATCAACAGTGCATGAGGGTTCTTCTCTCCACATCCTCACCAACACCTGTTGTTTCTTGTGTTTTTGATTTTAGCCATTCTGACAGGTATGAGGTGTTACCTCACTGTAGTCTTAATTTGTATTTCCCTGATGATGAGTGATGTTGAGCATCTTTTCATGTGTCTGTTGGCCATCTGGATGTATTCTTTGGAAAATGTTCATGTCGTCTGCCCATTTTTTAATTGGATTATTTGTTTTGGGAGTGTTCATTTGTATAAATTCTTTATACTTTGGATACTAACCCTTTATTGTATATGTCATTTGCAAATATCTTCTCCCATTCAGCAGCTTGTCTTTTAATTTTGTTGGTTGTTTCCTTTGCTGTTCAGATGCTTTTTATTTTGATGTAGTCCCAATAGCTTATTTTTGCTTTTATTTCCATTGCCTCAGGAGACATACCTAGAAAAATGTTTCTATGGCTGATGTCAGAGAGATTTCTGCCTGTGCTCTCTTCTAGAATTTTTATGATGTCAGATGTCACATTCAGATCTTCAATCCATTTTGAGTTTATTTTTGTGTATGTGTATGAAAGTGGTTCAGTTTCATTCTTCCACATGTTGCTGTCCAGTTTTCCCAACACCATTTGTTGAAGAGTCAGTCTTTTTCCCATTGTCCATTCTTGCCTCTTTTGTCAAAGATTAATTGACCACGTAATTGTGGGTTTCTGGGCTTTCTATCCTGTTCCATTGATCCATGTGTCTGTTTTTGTGCCAGTACCACCATATTGTTTTGAATACTACAGCTCTGTAATATAACTTGAAATCTGGGATTTTGATACCTCCAGCTTTGTTTTTCTTTTTCAACAAAATTGCTATGTGAAAATTATATCTGATTACATTTGTAAACTTATGCTTATGGAGTATTTTTCCCATAAATACTGTAGAGTGACTCCTGACATGAGCTTTCATAGTAAACGGCATTATCATAGCGACCACCACTACTGTCTCTCCAAGTCCTAACTAACAACCACGTAGGGAAAGGGGAGTCCAACACAGAAGCCACAGTGAAAGTCCAGAAGGACGGCTGTACAGCGTCCTTAGCTCCCAGTCCAGATAACAGCAGAAGGATAGGAAGATCACAGGGAAGAAAATTTAATATGTTTGAACACATGGACTCTTGTTGATAGACAAATATGTTGGGATTTGGAAAGAAGTAATGACAGGGTGTCTCAGTGGGTTAAGCATCCAACTCTTGATTTCAGCTCAGGTCATGATCTCACAGTTGGGGAGATCGAGCCCCGAGTCAGGCTCTGCACTGACATGGAGCCTGCCTGGGACTCTCTCTCTTGCACTCTCTCTGCCCCTCCCCTGCTCAGGCTCTCTATATCTCTATCAAATAAATAAACTTAAAAAATAATAATGACAGATTGCTGGGAAACCAGGATAATGGGGGCAAAAGGCAATTATTAACTCCACAAAAAACGAAGGGTTGTCGAAGAAAGGAACTGTGGTTCTCATGTACTTCCTAGTTCAGCAGTGAGCGATATTTGTGTTGTGCCAGCACTTTACACAGCGACTGCTGATTTAATCAAGAATTGTGGTACGGATAGTTTTGGTGAATAAAGGGAGAGAAGTGGGGGAGGGAGTATAGGAGAGCCAAGACCTTACTTATCAGGGCAAGGAGTGAAGAAATAATATGTGATACTGACAAATCAGCATATTAGCTATCATTTGGGATTACGAAGATAATAACAGAAGAAACAGAAGCGTTGAGAGTGTGTGCTTCTTAGAGAGGGTTTGGGGCTGGGAAGAAGTAGGGCAGGGACTGCTGTTCTTTTACGATTTTTCAAATCGTGTGTGCACATGAAATACTTCCTTTCAGTGAGGTAGCTAAGTAAGAGTTTGCTAGATGGAGTAGTTCTTTTTACAAGTGGAAAACAGGTGTATAGAGAGCTTTTTGCCTAATTTGGGAACCCTTGCTCTGCTCTTAGTAATTTTCTATGTTTCTTCTTTACCTGGTGTTTCCCATTAAAGCTTTGATTTCCTCAATTCACTAGCTCTTCAGTAAATACCAGCAAATTCAGTAGGGGACAGGGGTGCCTGGCTGGCTCAGTCGTTAGAGTTTGTGACTGTTGACTTGGGGTCATGAGTTCAAATCCCACGTTGGGCCTAGAGCCATTAAAAAAAAAAAAATCAGGGCACTTGAGTGGCTCAGTCAGCTGGGCATCCAACTTCGGCTCAGGTCACAATCTCACACTCCATGAGTTCGAGCCCTGCATTAGGCCCTGTGCTGACAGTTCAGAGCCTGGAACCTGCTTCTGATTCTGTGTCTGCTCATGCTCTGCCTCTCTCTGTCTCAAAAATAAATAAAAACATTTTTAAAAAATCAATTTTATTAAGGTTAATCTATAGGTAAAAATTATCTTATTAGAAAATACCGTTTTTAGCTATACAGTGTTTTTTTTCAAGTTTATTTATTTTTTGACAGAGAGAGAGAGAGAGAGAGCACCAGCAGGGGAGGGGCAGAGAGTGGGGTGGGGGGCAGAGGATCCTAAGCGGGCTGTGTGCTGAGAGCAGACAGCCCAATGCAGGGCTTGAACTCACGAGCCATGACATCATGACCTGAGCCAAAATTGGACTCTTAACCGACTGAGCTACTCAGGCACCCCTTGAACTGTACAGTTTGATAAATGTTGATAAATGTAATACCCATGTAACAATTGCCACAAGCAGGATACAGAACATTCTCATCACTCCAAAGGGGTCCCTTGTACCATGTCCCAGTCAATTCCTATCTCCAGCCCCTGGCCTTGGGTAGCTACTGTCTGGCCTGTTATTGTAGATCTATGGTTTCATATAAATGAAATTATACCACAAGCATACAGTACAATAGTCTTGTGTCTGGCTTCTTTTGCTCAAGATGTTTTTGAGATTAAGAAAAATTAATATTTATTCATTTTTGTGAGAGAGAGAGCGAGAGCATGCAAGTGGGGAAGAGACAGAGAGAGAGGGGGACAGGGGATCTGAAGTGGGCTCTGTGATGAGAGCAGAGAGTCCAATGTGGGGCTCAAACTCATGAACCGAGATCATGACTTGAGCTGAGGTTGGACACTTAACCAACTGAGCCACCCAGGAGCCCTGTTTTTTGAGATGTTAATGTATGTTATTACATGTACCCATAATTTGTTTCCTTTTTGTTTCTTCACTTACCTGTTTATGGGCATTTGAGTTGTTTCCACTTTGGGGCTATTAATAAAGCTGCTATGAATATTCGTGTGCAAGTCTATGTGGATATATTAACTTTTCCTGGGAATATCTTGGAGTGGAATTGCTGGAATATAAACTGAATGCATGACAAAGAGCCACCAAACTGTTTTCTAAAGTAGCTGCCCTTTTAAGGTTTTATTTTATTTTATTTTATTTTATTTTATTTTATTTTTATTTTTATTTGAGAGAGGGAGCATGTGCCTGTGTGAGCAGAGGAGAGGGGCACAGGGAAAGAGAGAATCTCAAGCAGGCTCCATACTCAGCATGGAGCCTAACTCGGGGCTCGATCCCACAACACTGGGATCGTGACCTAAGCAGAAATCAAGGGTCAGATGCTCCACCGACTGAGCCCCTGAAGACTTTATTTTTAAGTAATCTCTCCACTCAACAGGGGGCTTAAACTCACAACCCCAAAATCAAGAGTTGCATACTCCTGTGACTGAGCCAGCCAGGCGCCCCAGTGGTTGTCCCTTTTATGTTCTCACCAGCAATGTTTGAGAGTTCTGGTTGCCATACATCCACCAAAATGGCTAAAATGAGAAAGACTGGCAATCCTTGTTGGGGCAAAGATAGGGAACAATCGGTTCTGTTGATTTGTAATAAATAAGATGCCCTTAAGATGGTTCTCAGCACTCTGGGGCAGGATTGCCCATTTTTGTTTTGTTTTGTCTTGTTTTGAAGTAGACTTCATGCCCAGTGCAGGGCCCAGTGTGGGGCTTGAACTCATGACCCTGAGATCAAGACTGGAGCTAAGATCAAGAGTCAGGTGGGCGGGGGCATCTGGGTAGCTAAGTTGGGTAAGCTGCTGACTCTTCATTTTGGCTCGGGTCACTATCTCATGATTGTCAGATCGAGCCCCTCATTATGCTCTGTGCTGGATGCGAAGTCTGCTTAAGACTCTTTCTCCCTCTCTACTCCTCTCCTGCTCACTCTCTTGCTCTCAAAAAAAAAATGTCAGATGCTTAACCGACTGAGCCACGTAGGCTCCCCCGTAAACTTTTTATACTACTTGAGATGCATGAAATAGTTCTCAGTCATCTAAAAGAAAAAAAACAAAACAAAACCTTACCTCCATTTTTATTGAAAACTGGATAAATTCTGGTTTCCTTAAATGTTTATTTATTTATTTATTTTGAGAGACAGAGAGAGCACGAGCATGATCAGGGGAGGGGCAGAGAGAGAGAGAGAGAGAGAGAGAGAGAGAGAGAATCCCAAGCAGGCCCCATGCCCAATGCAGGGCTTGATGTCACAACCCTGAGATCATGACTGTAAGATCCCAACCTGAGTCCAAATTGAGAATCAGATGCTTAACTGACTGAACCACTCAGACGCCCCAGATAAATCCTGATTTTGATCTGCATGGAAGATCCAAAGGCAAAAATGTGTAATTGGTCATGGTTATTTTTTTTTTCATTTTTTAAAATGCTTATTTATTTTTGAGAGAGAGTGCGTGCACAAGCAGGGAAGGGGCAGAGAGAGGAAGACCATCTTTGAAGCAGGCTCCAAGCTGATAGCAGAGAGCCTGATGGTGGGGCTTGAACTTACGAATTGTGAGATCATGACCTGAGCTGAAGTTGGACGCTCAACGGACAGAGCCACCCAGGCGCCCTCACAGTTATTTTTTTTTTAAACCAAAATGATATTAGGTTAAAATAAATATGACAAGTACTTAAATACAGTAGTAATTATTGGATGTCCAATTAAAATCAAATGGGAATGTACCAGCTCTTTGCTCAAGAGCCAAAATACTACCTTCACTGAGTGGGGGTTCACTGAGACCAGAGCAAGGAGAATAAGAAACTAGGGAAGAAATCTGGAAACAAAGAAAATACTTGGCAGTATTAAATGGGTCTATTTAAGCAAAAAATTGTTTTTCTTTTTTTACGTTTATTTATTTTTGGGACAGAGAGAGACAGAGCATGAACGGGGGAGGGGCAGAGAGAGAGGGAGACACAGAATCGGAAACAGGCTCCAGGCTCTGAGCCATCAGCCCAGAGCCCGACGCGGGGCTCGAACTCGCCGACCGCGAGATCGTGACCTGGCTGAAGCCGGACGCTTAACAGACTGCGCCACCCAGGCGCCCCAGGAAAAAAATTTTTTAATGTTTATTTACTTTTGGAAGAGAGAGAGAGAGAGAACACAAGCTGGAGAGGGGCAGAGAGAGAGGGAGGCACAAAATCTGAAGCAGGCTCCAGGCTCTGAGCTGTCAGCACAGACCCCGACGCGGGGCTCGAACTCACGAACCACAAGATCATGACCTGAGCCGAAGTCTGATGCTTAACCGACTGAGCCACCCAGGTGCCCCTAGGGGAGAAAAAATTAAATGGAAAGTTTTATAAGAGCTCTACAAATGTAAGATTGTTTTACTATATGAAACTCTTGTGCTACAAATAACCTACAAACCACGTCCAACAATATCCAGATTAATGACACTGACATTAACAATGAAGTATCAACTGCTGATCCAGACCCAAAAATCATGGCAGGAGTCCTAAATCTTAGAGCAGAGTCTTCTGGGCACCAAGGGCAGCCACTGACCAGCCAATAGGTGAGTGTGGGGGTAATAGGATGGAAATGAGGGCCACATTGAGGAGAGGAGAATTATACTCTATTTCCTTAAAAATTTTTTCAGGGTTAAAAAAAAATGTGCAATTACCACCGGCTCATTCTAGAAAACCCCAAAAATAAAAAGGCCCAAAAATCAGAGTAAAAAAAAAAAAATGATCTCTTAGGGGCACCTGGGTGGGTCATTCATTTGAGTACTCAACTCTTGATTTGGGCTCAGGTCATGATCTCAAGGTTTGTGAGATTGAGGAGTCCCAAGTCGGGCTCTGCACTGACAGCATAGAGTCTACTAAGGATTCTCTCTCTCTGTCCCACCTCCTGTATGTGCTCTCTCTCTCTCTAAAATAATTTTTTTATTTTTTATTTTTTTTTTTCAGCGTTTATTTATTTTTGGGACAGAGAGAGACAGAGCATGAACGGGGGAGGGGCAGAGAGAGAGGGAGACACAGAATCGGAAACAGGCTCCAGGCTCTGAGCCATCAGCCCAGAGCCTGACGCGGGGCTCGAACTCCCGGACCGCGAGATCGTGACCTGGCTGAAGTCGGATGCTCAACCGACTGCGCCACCCAGGCGCCCCTCTCTAAAATAAATTTAAAAGAAAAAAGGAAAGAAAATGACCTTTAAAAAATAATTAAAAATTAAAATTTTCTCTTTAAATTCTACCCAAATACAGGTGACACTTTGGTATGGATACTTTCTTTTCTTTTGTTTAAGTGTTTATTTATTTTTGAGGGAGAGAGGGCGTGAGCCGGGGAGGGGCAGAAAGAGAGGGAGACACAGAATTGGAAGCAAGCTCCAGGTTCTGAGCTGCCTGACTCAGGGCTCGAACCCATGAGCTGTGAGATCATGACCTGACCCGAAGTCGGACACTCAACCAACTCAGCCACCCAGGTGCCCCTGGTGTGGATACTTTCATAGATATTTCCTCTCTGTGTTTTTCCCCAAATGGGATTATATTATATATGCTGCCTTGTAACCTGCCTCTTTACTTCATAGTACCTGGTGAACACATTTTTTACCCTATGGATAAACAAAGGATGATTTTCAACAAGTTCAAAAATTGACTCATATAAATACATAGTAAGGATATGTCAGTTCCTTAATGAAGGAACCAGGAGAATGGCTAAGGTGGTTTAAAGGAGAAACAGAAACGTATATAGTCAGTGAGGAAATATATGCTTAACTAAGATTCCTAGGTTAGAAACAAAATTGGTTATGTTCTCCAAGGCAATGGAATTGTATCATTTGAAGTTATATTTTCTACTGGACAGAAATAATTTGTATCTCGAGTGGGCAAAGTTATTTGCAATTTATTAATCTAAAAATCAATATCAAATTTTAAAGAGTCTAGGCCCATAAGTAGGCAGTCACTCAACAAAAGTACATTTCCCTAGCGCAATGATTGTCGACTGAGGGCAATTTTGCTTCCCAGGGGACATTTGGCAATGGGTAAAGCCGTGCTTGTTTGTCAGAACTAGGGGATACTACTGGCATCTAGTGGGTAGAAGTCAGAGTTGCTGCTCAACACCCTACAGTGTACAGGACAGTCCCACACTAGCCCAGATGGCAATAGCACCTACCTGTACCCATTAGATGCTAATAGCACCGCCATAGTGATTACCAAAATGCCTCCAAGACATTACCAAATGTCCTCTGAGGAGCAAAATCATCCCCAGTTCAGAACCACTGCTATAGAGTTGTGCTTCACAAAACAGTAGCCAATTAAAATGAGTTAAAATGGAAACTTCAGTTTCTCAGCTGCACTGACACTTGCATCCTTCAAGTGCTTATAACCATGTGTGGCTAGTGGCTCCTGTGCCAGACAGGACAGAGAACACTTTCATCATGGGAGAAAAGTCTACTGATACTGGGCTACTACGAGAAAATATTGAAAAACATTGAAAAAATATGTAGTCATTCACTTCCTTTCTTCCCAAGTTTTTGGATACATTTTTTAAAAATTCATTAATTAACTTTTTATCAAAAAACATGTTAAGTTTGGGGCGCCTGAGTGGCTTAGTTGGTTGAGCTTTCGACTTTGGCTCAGGTCATGATCTCGTGGTTTGTGGGTTCGAGCCCTGTGTTGGGCTCTGCGCTGACAGCTCAGAGCATGGAGCCTGCTTTGGATTCTGTGTCTTCCTCTCTCTCTCTGCCCCTCCCCTGCTCACGCTCTGTCTCTATTTCAAAAATAAATAAACATTAAAAATTTTTACGCATGGTTGAGTGGGGGAGGGGTAGTGAGAAGGAGAGACAGAGGATCCCAAGTGGCCTCTGTACCAGCGGCAGACATCCTGATTCAGGGCTCAAAATCATGAACCGTGAGATTATCACCTGAGCCGAAGTCAGATGCTCAAGGGACTGAGCCACCTAGGCTCCCTTCTACAGTAACTTTCTTAGAGGCAGCATAGAGCTCTAGTGTGGATGGAATGTAAACCCCACGACATCAGGGACAGATCTTAGTTATCACATTACCACTAGTACTGGTACAGTGCCTGATGGACAGTAAGGACCCAACAATAGATATTTGTTGAGGGGCGCCTGGGTGGCGCAGTCGGTTAAGCGTCCGACTTCAGCCAGGTCACGATCTCGCGGTCCGTGAGTTCGAGCCTCGCATCAGGCTCTGGGCTGATGGCTCGGAGCCTGGAGCCTGTTTCCGATTCTGTGTCTCCCTCTCTCTCTGCCCCTCCCCCGTTCATGCTCTGTCTCTCTCTGTCCCAAAAATAAATAAACGTTGAAAAAAAATTTTTTTTTAATAAAAAAAAATAAAAAAAATTTAAAAAAAGATATTTGTTGAGTGAGTGAATGAATGAATGAGTGAATGAAGTAGAATTTCTGACGGGCAGCAGATCCCTTTGCCGTGACTTTCTCAGGTTGGCTGTCAGCAGTTACCCTCTGATAACACATAGCTCAGGAAGATTTTGAGGACCAAATGAGAAATCAGCAGCCAGGGTGCCTCTCCCAGGCTCTGACACCTGTTCATTCAGTTTTCCTTCCAGATCGCCTGTCCTGAACTAATCAATATGGTTCATAGCCCTCTGATATTTTGAAGACCCCTAAAGAGTCTTTGTAAATGGAGAAACTGAGGTCTAGGGAAGGGAAGCAAACTTCCCTTGATCATCTGGTCAGATAGAGGCAGATCTGGAGCTAGAGACCCATGTCTGGTTCTCTGCAGATGGTTTTACCAGCAGCCACATTCCTTGTCGATGACTACTGAGTCACTTTATGTAGGGGCAGCTGAGGCCGAGGGCAGTAACCACACACAGAGGGAGTGGACAGCTCAGGGACTTTAATTCAGCTGAGTGCCAGGCGCAAGTAATGCAGAGACTGGCAGTGGCCCCTGCCCTCCAGGGAGGGGCACAGACTAGGGGCGGAAGCACACAGGCATACTTTTGATGGTATTTCATGGACAATCCTAAGAGAGAGATACAGGGCAATCAAAGAACACGTAGAGTGTGCTGGGGCGGGTGGGAGGATGAGGACAGTAGGCTAGGCCCCGCGGGATGGCCATCTTTTAGTGTACATCTCCTATCCC
Source organism: Prionailurus viverrinus (assembly GCF_022837055.1). Taxonomy (NCBI): domain Eukaryota; kingdom Metazoa; phylum Chordata; class Mammalia; order Carnivora; family Felidae; genus Prionailurus; species Prionailurus viverrinus. The sequence goes on along the minus strand of NC_062575.1, from coordinate 34,706,134 downwards.
ACCACGAGTTCCTAAAACTCAGAGGAACTATAAACATATCTGAGACCATTTACCGGCAAAACTGAGGTGATTAATGCCGGGGCGTGCTATGGAAGCTTGCTAAGCTATACAGTCCCCCAGGCCCAGGTAAAGGAAAGTCCAAGGGAGTGTATGGGAACGACTGAGGAGGCTCCTGGGAAGACATGATGTGTCAGAAGCATGTGGCAGGGTGCTGTGGCCACATGGGATAGGTCATATAAAAGTCTGAACCTCATGCTACATAGTTCAGTTATGTATCCACCTGAGATTGTCAAAGATTTTAAAGGAATATAGATAAGTGTGTTTTCTTCAGGAAAATTATCTTACAAACATATGAATGGGGAGAAACAGGAAGAGCTAGCTCCTATTTAAAATGTGTGTGACCAGGGGCGCCTGGGTGGCTCAGTCAGTTAAGTATCTGACTCTTGACTTCAGCTCAGGTCATGATCTCACAGTTTGTGAGTTCAAGCCCCACATCGGTTTCTGTGCCAATGTGGAGCCTGCTTGGGATTCTCTCTCTCCCTCTCTCTCTGCCCTTCCCCACTTCCCTCTCTCAAAAACAAACAAACAAAAAACCAACCTTAAAATGTGTGTGACCAATAACTGATTACAAGCATTTTTATTGTCTCAAAGGAAGAGGCCTCTAAGCAGCCTAATTCAAAAATTCCTTCTTGACAGCAATAACTTGTAGGAAGAAGAGACCTTAGATAATCGTGACTTGCCTGGATTTTTAAAAAGTGACTGGTTATGGATTATTAGACTAGTTAAAGGTCACCGGGCTCCTCCTAAAACTAATATCTTCGTGGTTCCCAGAAGGGATCTTAAGCTCATTAAATAAAGTTTATCATTCATTTGAACAGAAATGTTAATATCTCCCAGGAAAGAGTAGCTAATGAAAACAGACCACAAAGTTTTCCCTTAGCTAAGGTTTTTGACCATTTTGTCTTGCTCATCCCCACAGTGAGAGAAACAGCAGGAACCTTTTTTTTTTTTCAATCTCCTCCTGTTCTGTCTAGATGACATGACCTACCCTTTCCTCATTATGTGGTCTCTATTCATTCAAGAAATTGCATGCCTATTCTGTGCCAGGCAGGACTTGTTGGGCCAGTGTTGGGAATACGGTGATTTGTGTAAACAGACAGTCTTGTCCTCATAGGGTTTAGTGTCCAGCTGGAGAGAGCGTGTGTATGTGTCCAAGTATGTATTTAGGTATGTATTATCAGTATTCCCATTTTCACAAACGAGGAAACTGAGGCGGAAGATTAACTTTTTTTTTTAAGATAGGAATTTTATTTTATTAAAAAAATTTAAATGTATATATTTTTTAATTTTTGAGAGAGAGAGAGAGAGAGAGAGAGAGAGAGAGAGGCCATGTGCAAGCAAGGGAGGGGCGGAGAGAGACGGAGACAGAATCTGAAGTAGGCTCCAGGCCCCTAGAGCTGTCAGCACAGAGCCCTGGGTGAGTGGGGGGGTGGGGAGAGCTCGAACTCACGAGCTGCCAGATCATGACCCTAGCCGAAGTCCCAGGCTCAACCAACTGAGCCACCCAGGTGCCCCTAAAAATGTTCTTTAAATGTTTATTTCTGAGAGAGAGAGAGAGAGAGAGAGAGAGAGAGAGAGGCAGAGTGTGAGTGGGGAAGGGGCAGGAGAGAGAGAGAGAGAGAGAGAGAGAGAGAGAGAGGCAGAGTGTGAGTGGGGAAGGGGCAGGGAGACCCGGAGACACAGAATCCAAAGCGGGCTCCAGGCTCTGAGCTGTCAGCTCTCCAAGCCCTGAGATCAGGATCTGAGCCAAAGTCAGACAGTAACGGACTGAGCCACCCAGGTGCCCCCAGGAAGATTAATTTAAGGGAATCCGTCTGATCAAACATAGATGTACATTTATTCTAAAACATCTAAAACAAAAACTGGGTTGTTTACTTGACGGGAGCTGTGCTATGCCGTGGGGGACACAAAAAGTCGTGGTTAATAATTTTGAGCACCTAAAATAAATGTCAGGTTTGGTGTTAGGCGCCTTACACAATTTTATGTAAGCCTCACAATAACCTTGCAAGTTAGGTATCCTTAATCGCATTTTGGTTATTATGGAAATAAGAGTGTGGCGACGTTCAGTAACAATAAACGTCACTAGGCTCCTGGGAGGCTGTAATCCCATTAAAGCCCAGCCTCCTTCTTCCCCGGGGGGAAAAACCCCTGACTCCGCTACTAACCCAGGTCTGGCCCCACCCCCACCATTACGCCTGCGCGCTCCCGGAGCCAGCCTCCTCCCCGCCGACACGCGGCGCGCTTGCGCACTGCTTCTCCATGTGGGCTCCGGCAGTCAGCGGGCCCGGCTGAGCAGTGGCGCCGAGAACCCCTCGGCAGCAGGACCCTGACACCAGCTCAGCAGCCTCCGCCGTCCTGCTGTTGCCCTCCTCTCTCGGTCTTTTCTCCCAGCGCACATCGCCATGGGCAAGAGCCGGACGAAGCGCTTCAAGCGGCCTCAGTTCTCTCCTACGGGCGACTGTCAGGCCGAGGCGGCGGCGAACGGGACTGAGGGAGAGGAGGACGACGGGCCGGCGGCGGAGCTGCTAGAAAAGGTGAAGCGGGGGCGCGCGGGGCTGCGAGGGGCGGGCTTCGCGCGGAGCCCCGGGGCAGCGCGGCGCGCCCCTGCCGCGGCCCCCGCGCCTGCGCTCTGCGCTGCGTCTGACACTTGCTCCTGTCCCGCAGCTCCAGCACCCGAGCGCCGAGGTCCGCGAGTGCGCCTGCGCGGGGTTGGCCCGGCTGGTGCAGCAGCGGCCTGCGTTGCCGGGCCTGGCGCGTCGGGACGCCGTGCGCCGCCTCGGGCCGCTGCTGCTGGACCCCAGCCTGGCGGTGAGGGAGACGGCGGCCGGCGCGCTGAGGTGAGCCGGGAGAGAGAGGGGTCGCGGCGGCCGGCCAGCACTGTGTGCGTGCCACGCACCGTCGATTATCTCCATGCCCTTGCCTTCGGCAGCTCGGGAGACCCAGAACTGCCCAGGGTCTCCCATTTGCAGAGGGGGGATTTGAACTCAGTCTGCAGACCCCTGAGGAGCGCACCCCTCTCCCCCAATCGCATTCCATCTGTCCAGCTGGCTGCTCCAGCTGCAAGCAGCCAACTGCCACGTATCCTCCTCCCCGCAAGGCCTAACATACATCGCTCCCTCTCCAGGAACCCCCAGAGTTCCGAGGTTCTGTGAGCTCTTCCAGTGCATGTGGCACGTGTTCTGGGTGCAGGGAGTTTGAGCAGGCAGAACATTGAGCAAGAGAGCTGAGATCCCTGCCTTCACAGAACCCGTGTTGATGAGACAAGAGACTAGTAAACAGGTAAAACAGGAAATACTAGATAGTGAGAAGTGCTATGGAGAGAAACAAGAGGATAATGAGTTGGAGGTGGGAAGTTACTTTAAGTTCTGATCTGTAGATGACACTTGATCTGATGCATCCGAGCCAGACATGAAAATCCAGGGCAAAAGCATTCCCGAAGGAGGGAAACAGCAAAGAAGTGAGGCAGCAAAGGACTTGGCCTGGTTGAAGAACAGGAAGTTTAGCGTGGCTTTGCAGGGCAGGGGTGGGTATTACAGATGAGGTTGGAGAAATGGACAGGGACTCAGGGGTGTAGGGCTAAAGGGCCTATGGTGAGCAGGAGTGGCCTGATCTAATTTACCTTTTGAAAAGGCTACTCTGGTGTCTGTGCAGAGAATGGACTGTAGAGGGGGCAAGAGTAGAAGGTAGTGTTTGCGATTCTTGCCGCTCTGTCTATATCATGTTGCATTTGGTGCTTTAGCAGGTATATTTTGTGTATCCACTGTGCTCCAAGCAGTGGGCTAGGCTGTGGGCATGTGTTAGTGAACAAGACAGATATGACTTCTGTCTTACAGCTTTGAGGCAGACAGGCATTAGCCAAATAATGATTTGGTTATAAATCATTATATATGATAGATAGATAGATAGATAGATAGATAGATAGATAGATAACTGGGGGGTTCAGAAAAGAAAGCCCTAAGGGAGGGGTGTTTGAGGTGAGCTCTAAGGGATGGATGGGGATTAGCCACATACTGGAGGAAACCACATGGAGGAAGCCCTACTCTTTCCCTGCAGCATATGTACACTGGGAGCTCCTGGAAGGTTGTGGGGGCGTTTTCTGCACACTGAGAGCTCCTGGAAGGTTGTGGGGGCGTCTTCTGATTCATCTCCGTCTTCAGTGCCTGGCACAGTGCTGTGCACTCAGAAGGCAAGCAAGCAGTGGCTTCCCAATTAAAATTCAGTTTAGCCTGGGTTGCTTCAGGGGCTGTCCTTCAGCCTCACCCTTGCTGCCCTTGGAAGTCTTGATCCCAAGAAAAGTTCCTTTCATGTAAGATCATGCTGTGATTTGTTCACATTAAATAGGAAAAGTCTTCTCTCTCTTACTGCCCCTGTAGCCATGTACCTGTGTATTGTTTCAGACTTGAAAATTAAGTTGTCACATGACAAAGTCATTTGTTTACATCATGTGAAACAAGGATCAGAACAGATGAAATCTTTGGATTGATTCTGTGGCATCTTTTTTTTTTTCCTAACGTTTGTTTATTTTTAAGAGAGAGAGAGAGACTGAGTGTGTGCGGGGAAGGGGTAGAGAGAGCCAGAGGGAAACAAAGAATCTGAAGCAGGCTCCAGGCTCTGAGCTGTCAGCACAGAGCCTGAAGAGAGACTCGAACCCACGGACAGTGAGACCATGACCTGAGCTGAAGTCGGATGCTTAACCAACTGAGCCACCCAGGCACCCCTGGTTCTGTAGCATCTTACAGAAATCATATGCAATGTCATCTGGAAAACCTTAAGTATGGGTAGAAATTACATTTGAGAACTTAAAAGTGTTTTTGTGATGTGTGCTCTGAGAAAGTAAAACCTATTTTAAACTTTTTGTGTAGAAATCTCAGTGCTTGTGGAGGTTTCGAAGTTTGTGATGACATGGTGACTAAGGATATCATGACTCCTCTGGTCGCACTGCTGAAAGAGGTAGGTGGTTTAAAAAGTATCTTCATGGCAGTTTTTAATTGTAGCTTTTAGTATACGCACTTAGATTTTTTTTTTTTTTAAAGCCCTTTGGTATTGGTTATTTTGTCTTCCCTCAAAACATTCTATGGGCATTTTATTTCTTTTCCTAGAAACACAGATTTCTTCTCATTATACCAGTCTCCATTATTTTGTCCCCACTATTTTTTATTTATATGCTAGTTGGAAAAGCCCTTTCTTTTTTTTTTTTTTATTTTTTTTATTTTTTTATTTTTTTTTTAATTTTTTTTAAAGACTTAATGTTTTTTATTTACTTTTTTTTTAAATTTTTTTTTTTTAACGTTTATTTTTGAGACAGAGAGAGACAGAGCATGAATGGGGGAGGGTCAGAGAGAGAGGGAGACACAGAATCTGAAGCAGGCTCCAGGCTCTGAGCGGTCAGCACAGAGCCTGACGCGGGGCTCGAACTCACGGACCGTGAGATCATGACCTGAGCCGAAGTCGGACGCTCAACCGACTGAGCCACCCAGGCGCCCCGAAAAGCCCTTTCTAAAACTATAGACTGACTCCTTTAGACCTTAAATTTTGTAAATAAAAGTAGTTTTTACATTTTTGTGTCAGGTGGTGTTTTATGTATTATTTAATCCTTCCAGCAGTCCTATTTGTAAGGTGTTACTCCTGTTTTACAGATGAGAAAACTGAGGCACGGACTAGGAATTTGCCATGAAGACTACATTAAGTTTTCAAATTTAACATCACGCCAACCTTAGTGCATGACGTAGTTGAAGGGAATAAGGCGCTCTCTTTCTCTCTAGGCTGCTTCTAGTCCACTATTCTGTATTGATACATAACTTTTATTTAAGGCTTTATAAAGAATATCCAATTTTGATGAGAGGCATCTCATCTTATTCTGTTCAGAGCATTGGTTCTGAACTGGTGGTGATTTTCCCTACAGGGGACATTTGTCAGTGTCTGGAGACACTTTTGAGGTGTTGGCTAGTGGGTAGAGGCCAAGGATGCTGCTAACATCCTGCAGTGCACATGTGAACCCCACAACAAAGAATCATCCAGTCCAAAATGTCAGCGGTACTGAGACTGAGAAGCTCTGCTTTAGAGGGGGCCATGGGCTGTGCTACAGGGCAGTCCTGCCCCGACTTCGGAGCCAGAATACATGGATCTGAATCCCAGCTTTGCCGTGTATTAAGCTACGCTTTCTGCAATCTCGTACCTCAGTTTTCCTTTTGTAGCAGAAGATTGGGGATAGTAGATCCTCTGCCTCACAGGTTATGGTCAGGATTAAATAACCTAATGTAAAAGTGCTTAGAGTAGTGCCTTGTGCATAGAAGGCCCTGTGTAGATGTTAGCTCCTATTGTGTGTTACCTTTCTGTGCCTGATTTACTGTCTTCATTGCATTAGATAAAATACTTTGTATTGATTCTACATTTTAAAGTGTTAAATGCTTTGTATCCAGTTTGCACAATGACTCGTGAACTTTTCTCATCTGTATTTCTTGCCAGAAGGGAACAGGACTGTGGGAAGGGTACTGCTTATGAGAATTTGATAAGCTCGTTAACCACTATAATTTCTGATGTTTAGTTTTTGTGGTTCTTCACTATCATTAGCCTTTTTGTTTAATTATTCTTTTGAACCAGGGTACTAATCATGATATTTGGTTGCAGTGTAGTGCCGGACTGGATTCAAATGAGATGTCTCCACAGGAAAAAAAAGATCAGAACAGAAATTCTATTGAGAACATAGTCAATGAGGCCATGAATGTGCTGTGGAATATATGGTAAGGTGCTTTCCGAACACAGCCTCCTGCTTCAACACTACTCAGGCTGCTGCTCTTTCTGCAAAACTGTAGAGAGAGCTCTGTTCTCCTTGGTGGGCCTGTGATCTTAGGTGATCTAAGATCAGCCCTGCCTCCCAAGCCCTTTTCCTCATAGCATCGCTGTCTCTGTTTTTGCTTTATGACTTCTCTCCAATCATTGCTGCTGACAGAAATAAGAGGAATCGTGGCCATTACCATGTACTCTACCCCAGTTACCCTCCACTGCCCGCATACGCTTGAGTGGTCATTGTCTTCAAGCTAGTCAAGCCCCTGTGCAGCAGCTCCTTCGGTCTAGCACCTGGACGAGACAGGGCCACAGACCTTGGCTGGTGCGTTATTCCTCCACCCTAGCAGTTGCCATTTGACAGGACCGCCGACGCCTGAGAAGAGCTCCCTTGTCCCCAGTAGGAAGAAGGCCATGCTCTCCATGATTGCAGCAGTGGCGGGGTGGTGTGGACTTGCTTTTAGAAATGGAAATGGCTAGAAACACTACCTGGACTTATTTTTTCCTACCCTATTTTATGTCCCACCTTTCTAACCGGATTGTGTCATAGTTCCTTATTTTCTGGTCAGCAGCAATGATACCTTCTGACCTAAAAGCACAGATGTATCTCAGAAAACAGGATTAAGTTGGATACTGAAAAGCTGCCCACACAGCAGTCTGAACGTGCCGATGATTTCATTTCAAACTAGTGGATGCATTCCACCAGAAAATTGGAGAGATCAGATTTGAGGAACTGAGCAAGTGGGTGGTTACAGTTTCCTGTACCCAGGAACTTTAGCTTATTTAATTGTTAGAAGTTTTAAAAATTTTTCTTTTTTTTAAAAAAATTTTTTTTTCAACGTTTATTTATTTTGGGGACAGAGAGAGACAGAGCATGAATGGGGGAGGGGCAGAGAGAGAGGGAGACACAGAATCGGAAGCAGGCTCCAGGCTCTGAGCCATCAGCCCAGAGCCTGACGCGGGGCTCGAACTCACGGACCGCGAGATCGTGACCTGGCTGAAGTCGGACGCTTAACCGACTGCGCCACCCAGGCGCCCTAAAAAATTTTCTTTGAAAAGAGCCTGAAAAAGTAGTCTTCACAGTGTCTCTTTCCTGAATGCCTGTGAGCCCTAACAGTACCGTTTCCAGTTGTTATAGCTTTTCACAGTTTTGTCTTATGCTTCATGATTTTAAATCCTATATGTTTAAGTTGTATACATGTGTATATATTTACAATGATCTTAACGCATGTATGCCTTATATTCCTGACTATATTTGATTCTGCTGTGGCCATCTTAAGGGTAGGCTCATAGCAGTGCTGTAGTAACTAGGTGGGGTAGGTAGGTAGACAGATGGACAGAGAGTCAGGCAGAAAGTAGTTTATCTTTAGATAACAAGATTGAATTTCGTAATTTAGTCACCTCTGTTTAATAACCTGATCCACTGTTTTATTGTATCATGTGTATATGTGGTATGAACAGAGGGATACTTTTCTCTGGAAACAGGAATAAAATTATTAAAATTACCTTTCTTTTATACCCTGTATTTCGTATACTTATTATATTTAGTTATATTTATTAATAACATTCTTAACATTAATTCTGATTTTTTTTATTAAAAGATAGTGTAGCTTCAACTATATTTATGATAGCAATTTCTCTTCTGCAGACTGCAAATTCTGCTTGCTGATTATAATAGTCTAGAAGGAGTGAATAAAATTCATTTTATTTTCTTTTAAATTTGTGCTTTTTGTTTTATAAGCATAGAGACCTTTTATCCTCACTTTATCTTACTATTACTGTTACACGGTGGGAGGAATAGTAGGCTGGACCCAAGGAACCACCACAAATAAAATGTGTGATCTTTGAATAGATCACTCCATCTTTTGGGGCCTAGGTTTCCTCCTGTATGAAATGAGGATTAGAAGTAAATGGTAGTGATTTCTAAGATCTCTTCCAGCTCTAGCTTCCTATAAGGAAACTGGCATGCAGGTAAAGAGATTGGTTAAAATGTCCTAGTGTGTTAGACATAAAAATACGGATGGCCACTTTTGTTTATGTACAGTGTGTATGAATGGGCATTGGTTTCTTCATCTATAAAAATGGTGGGTGCTTGACTCCAGTTCTTTAGTTCGTTTATAAAGCCTAATTTATCTTTTCATGAATTTCTGTGGTTGATTTCTTAATGTTAAAATGTGAATAGTAAAACTTTTTTTTCCCCCTTCAATTTAGTGAATGCAGTAGTAGAGCAGTATCTATATTCAACAAAGAAGGGTGTTTGGAGATTGTATTAAAGTATTTAAGTAGGTTTTCCACCAATGTTGACCTGGCTATTTCAGTAGGTAAGTGAAGAAAAGGTGATGATTTATTAAGTATGTATGGCCTTATTCAAAAATTTTATTCCAACATAGCATGTTTATTCTACAGGAGTGATTTTTTTTCTCATTATATATAAATGTGTAACTCAGTTCTGTTTGTTTTGGATCTTTTAAAATCTATGATTAATACTTTACTTACTCATACAGTTTTCCTGCTCTTCACTCTGAAAGGGAGGAAGGCAATTATGTGAGCAGGTGCGGTTTCTAGTGTATTACCATTCTTAGGCTTTATTAAGTCTTGAAGCTTTTATCTCCCATTTACTGAGAAGTAGTAACCCACAACTACCAGGCCTTTGAACCAAAGTTAATTGGAATCTAGACTTATTTAAATGTCTTGTACCACTATCTCATACTCCCAGCAGAACACTGATAACCTGTGCTTTTTTTGAGAGAGGAAAGTGAGTGATGGAAATTTCACATAGGTCTGCTTCCCTTCTGTGGGACAGAGAAAGCCCAGGCTGGCAGCTTCAGCTGCCTTGGCTCCCTCACTCTCTCTCTGGGGGGTGAGAGAGCCAAAGTGAGGATCCCTTATTCATTTCAGGAGACAGATTGGAGGGTGGGTGGCTCAACAGAACTCTGGGGACAGTGGAGAAATAATTGATGCAAAGCATTTCTTTTCTACCCATTATAATGACCAGGTATCCAGCTGTCCTTTTATTTAATTATGCATTTTTCCTGGCGTGGACTAAGTGTGTTTCCTCTTAGTGATGCTTCTTTTGTCTCTACTGGATACTTTTAAGAGAACAGAAAAAAAAAAAAAAATAGTGGAATCAATAATACTGGGAACAAATTTTAAATCAGTTTCTCAAAATGGAATCTTTGGTGGAAGGGTGATTTATGAGTAAATGTGGATCTTAAAAACAGTTGAACTAGGAAATTTGTAGGTGGCTTTTCATTTCAGAAGACAGTTTTTCTTACAATGAGGGAAATTGACAAAAGGTAGTTAATAGCTTTTATTTATTTTTTTAATTTTTTAAATATTTATTTATTTTTGAGAGACAGAGTGAGACAAAGTGAGACTGGGGGAGGGGCAGAGAGAGAGGGAGACACAGGAGTGGAAACAGGCTCCAGGCTCTGAGCTGTCAGCACAGAGCCTGACGTGGGACTCGAACCCACAGACTGTGAGATGATGAGATGATGACCTGAGCCGAAGTCGGACGCTCAACCGACTGAGCCACCCAGGCACCCCTAGTTAATAGCTTTTAAAAGTAAAACTTGACTTCTGTTTTTGTATCTTTTGTAGATTTAGTTATTTAAAAATTTTTTTCTCTAATAAACTTCTAAAAGATGGATCAGAATAAAATAATTTTGAATTGTATAATAGTGTTTTATTTCCGCATTTAGCTAGATTCGTGATTTTTTAAACAAATGTCAAGTTACTTTGGTTTGAAAATCAAGCAACATTCACGTGAAGTAAAGTGAACTTCTGAGACACTGTTCTTTATGTTAATATGGCTTTCTTTGCTCTTGTATTGTCTTTATGGTAGCAGCCATAGTTTTTCTAGGCTTTTGCTAAAGTGAATTTAGTTAGTCTCTTAGTGAAAAAAATTACATTTGGGCATACGTATATATATATATACGCACACACACACACATGCATATTTATGGGTTCGTATACAAATGTGTTTTGGGAACCAAACTAGATCACAGAAGTAGCATATATTTTGACTAATTTGGATGGGTATGGTCAGCTTTGAAATTTTGAGACCTGAAAGAAATGGGTTTGTTTGGATCACACTAAGAAAAACAAACTTGGGCTTGCTTCATCTTTGTGCTTCAGAGGTCTCTTCTGCCAGACCCGTCAGGCAATCCCAGTTGTTTTGGTACTTTCAGTTAATTATTTCTAATTTGCAAGTTGTAATCCATTATCTTGTTTTAGTACAAGGTAGGAAGTAAGTGCTAAATGACCATATGTCTATGAATACTGTAGCCATCTCTCAGTTTACTCATATTTTTATGTAAAATATTTTTTTAAGTCTTTTTTAATGTTTGTTTATTTTTGATAGAGAGCGAGCAGGGGGAGGGGCAAAGAGAGAGGGGGACAGAGGATCTGAGGCAGGCTCCAGGCTCTATGTTGACAGCCGAGAGCCTGACGCAGGGCTCAAACTCACAACCTGTGAGATCCTGACCTGAGCCACAGACGCTCAACCGACTCAACTCAACCCAGGTGCCCCTAAGATGCTTTTTTTCTTAAAGAAATGTTGCTTCGCTAGAAATAAGTGCCCTAAGTTTTAAGGTCATGCTAAATTTAAAGGAAGCCAGAATGACCCCAAACCTGGGGCTTGTTCTTGACAGTGGAGCTGCTAAGAGTGTTGTCTGTGTACTGGTGTTTGGTCCACAGGCTGTTTACTACCAGTCCACTGTAAGTACAGAAATTGAGGAGAAACTTTTGTAAATGTTCATAGCAATTCCATGTTGTCACAACATTTAAGAGCCTTTAAAATTGTATTTTGTGAAAGTATATTGTATAAAGAATTAGAAATTAAGAAAAAGAAAAAAGTCTTTCACTGATCTTCGAGGAGCCTCATTTGCATGTATCATGCTTGAGGTAAAGCGTATCTATCTTACAAAAGCTACCTGTGTCTGAAGAAGTTGTAAAGATGCAGATGTTTTCTGATGAGTTAGATTGGTATAAATTACCCTAGCAGAATTCATTTGTTTCTTAATTTTTATCTTTATAGCATATTGTTTGCAGACAGTGACTGAAGATAACCCAGAGCTACTGAACTCTTTCACTGCCCCAGCATTGCATGTACTGGAGTCAGCAATGCTTTCTCCTGTCAGTTCCATGGACTACATTCTGTTAAAGACATTGGTGGCAGGTAAAATTTAGCCATTTTGCGACAGTGTCCTTTTTTAGTAATATGTAATGGGTAGAGATGGGGGCCAAAATTCAATCATTCGTTCATTTCACCACATCAGGACTTTCCGGTATATGTCTGTTCTGAAAATTTAATATTTAAGTGGAGATTCAAGAGGTTATGCATAGGGGTGCCTGGGTGGCTCAGTTGGTTGAACATCTGATTCTTGGTTTCAGCTCAGGTCATAATCTCATGGTTTGTGGGCTCCTGATAGCATGGAGCCTGCTTGGAATTCTCTCTCTCTCTCTCTCTCTCTCTCTTTGTTCCTCTCCTGCTCATGCACTCTCTTTCTTTTTCTCTCTCTCAAAATAAATAAATAAACATTAAAAAAAATTACATGTAACGTAGAATTTGCCATCTTGACCATTTTTAAGTGTGCAGTTTAGTAGTGTTAAGTACATTCAACGTTGTTGTGCAACCAATCTCCAGGACTTTTCATCTTGCAAAAGTGAGGCTCTGTACACATTGGACAACTCCCCATCTCCCCCTCCTCCCGGCCCCCAGCAACCACCCGTCTACTTTCTGTTTCTATGAATTTGACTTCTTTAGGTGCCTCATATAAGTAGAATTATACAGTATTTTTCTTTCTGAAGCTGGCTAATTTATTATTTTATTAAAAAAATTTTTTTTAATGTTTATTTTTGAGAGATAGAGACACAGAGCATGAACACGGGAGGAGCAGAGAGATAGGGAGATGCAGAATTAGAAGCAGGCTCCAGGCTCCGAGCTGTCAGCACAGAGCCCGACACGGGGCTCAAACCCACAAACCGCGAGATCATGACCTGAGCCCAAGTCGGATGCTTAACCGACTGAGCCACCCAGGCCCCCTGTTTTATTATTTTAAAAAAATTAAAAAAAATTTTTTTAAAGTGAGCTCTCCACCCAACATGGGACTTAAACTCATGACTCCAAGATCAAAAGTAACAAGCTGTACCAACTGTGACTAATTTCATTTAGTATAACGCCCTCTGAGTTCATCCATGTTGTAACATGTGTCAGAATTTCCTTCCTTTTTGAGGCTGACTACTATTCCACTATATGTATTTATCACATTTTGTTTAACCATTCATCCATGGTTGGGCACTTGGGTTTGTGGCTGTTGAGTAATGCTGCTGTGAATATGGGTATACACATATCTGTTCGAGTCCCTGCTTTCACTTCTTTTGGGTAGGTACCAGGAAGTATTTTTATTTTAACTGACTAACGAGTAACAGGTGGCTCCTGTTCTGTAGAACCTGCTCTCTGGTTTTTCCATGAGACCTTGGAATTTTAGTACATTTAATTCTACTCCTGGAGTATAAGAAGCTGCCTAGGAGGGCAGCTCAGGTTAAGATGAAAGAGAGTGGGCAACTTAATTTGTCATTTCAAGTGAAACCTGATCAGCCTTCTCTTGGTCTGTTGCTGTGTGGTGTATCAGAGAAAGGCATTGAGTGCCAAGGAAGGGAGATGATTGCGGAGGATGGTAACAAAGAGAGCTGCCTCTGTGCAAAGCTTTTTTTTGTGTGTGTGGACATTTAATAAAAACTAAACAGGGGTGGAGGAGGGTTTGACATTTTTTGAAATCCCATCTGAGCTTAAAGAACCAATCTCATGGAAACTGGATTTAATAAAAGCTTTCACAGGGGATTCCTTATGTGCATTTCTCCCCCTCCCCTCCCCCCAGGAACAGTTTGGAACCTAAAAGACATTATTCCATCCAAGAGTCAGGCAGAAATCATAAATGCCATACTGAAGATCTTATCGGAAGTGTTGGAAGTGGATGCTGGTGAAATAGTTATTCAAATGAAGGAGGCCGAAACTCAAAGGTTAAAAGCGGCAGCAGAGACGGAGGAGATACGAGAGAATGCCAATGGTGACCATCTGATTGAAGACGATGAAATGGAAGAAATTCCTCATAAAAGAAAAGTCAGAAGGAAAACTTTCATTTCAGATTTACTTCCAGTAAGTCAGATTGATGCTTGCAATCCTGGATTAATACAGCTGTTTTCTTTTAATAGGTCGCCAAAGCTTTGCAGAAAAATGTTACAGCAAAATTAAATATGACGTGAACTCCAGTAAAAATCAGTCCTTTTTCCCCATCGACTCTCATGGTCACATTATAAATCTACTCCCAAAGGGGGAAAAGAAATCTATCTAAAATTAAACTTTTATATACAGAATATTTCAAAGAGGGGATAGACCCGTCCTTTTAGAACACTTTAAATAGCATGCAGACACCTTCCTAACTCCTGTGTCTCCCCTCTTTGTTACATATTTTGCCAGACTATCTTCAAACTAAAGGAATTTTTACTTTGCTTGGCTTGTCCCTTGCATTCTTGTCTCTTTTTAGTATTTATCCTTAAAAATAGCAAGCCCTCGTTTGCCCACTGCTGCTGGGCAGAGAAGGTTGGGTGCTTATGAGAATTGATGGGTTTTAGGGTTTGCCGAACGGGTGGTTGTGACATGCTTGTGTCGGAGTAAAGGTGAGCAAACTTAGGTGCAGGGAGCATGTCAGCGGAGCCGGTCAGCAGAGATGGAGCCATACCTTGGAAAAACATTTCCCCCAAGGAGGAGAGCAGGGTGGACAGCAGGTTGGCTTTCTTCATTCAGGTGCACATTTTCTGTGCTCCTGCAGTGTGCCAGGCACCATGCCAGATGCTGATGCTAGAAAGACAAGACATTTTCATCTTAAGGGACCTTCTCCATCTTGGGAGGACAGACCCATAATTAGGATGTATTATAATATGCCGTGCCAGGAGCAGTGATAGGGCTGTGCACAGATTTCTGAGGGAGTAGTGTTTTATAGAGAGGCACACCAGATCTATGGCCCTGATGGGAGGGGAGAGGAGAGGAAGAGGTAGTCAGAGCAGGCTTTTTGGACAGAACACCTCACTGTCTAGGATGGGGAAGGAACAGCATGACGAAAGCAGGTTGGTGTCGTTAGGGGGCCTGGAGGCAGGGGAGATCAGTGAGGCTGCTGGCTTTCTTCATTCCGAAGGAGGAGGATGAAGCCTGGGCCGGGAGAGTGCTATTTCCATTCCCTCACACTTTCTGCAGTTCTGCATGTGGCTTGTCCCGATTTGTATAAAGTGAACTGAAACTGAGAGCTGTCTTTAGTCAGTGTCTTAGAGTTTTGAGAAGTTGGTGCCCAATAAAAATTCTCTAAATGGAATATACCTGAAAAGAAATATAACAGTATCTTACTTTCCTGGGTTCACAAAGTCTTGTAAAGCACGGATCGGTGCTACTTTAGCGAAGTCAAAATGTTGTAGCTGGAGCTACTCTCCCGCCCCCGTGGCTAGCCCTTAGGTACACAGCAGCGCGGTGAGTTGTGGGGCCAATATGAAAGTGAGAAGCCTGGAGCTGCTTGCAAACATAAAGTCGCTTCAAAATCATGGCACCCCTTTTGGTGCAGGCAGGCACATATTTGAACCCCAGATTTCTTTTTTGTCTGTAGTCTGAGTATAATTTAAAGCCAGTAAAACAAGATAGAGAAAGGCATAGCCGTGTGCCTTATCCTCACAAAGGGGTATTTATAAAGAACCCTAGGAACATTTTTCTGTTCAGTTGTCACGGGAAGGGTCAGTCCTGGATCTGGGACATACATGGCTTCCATCTGGGGAAAGTGACAGATCAGGGCTTGGAGGCTCTTATGCAGCCGTGGTATTGTGCTGACCTTATCCCAACCTGTGCACACAGACCACGTTTTACCACGACAAATGCCCGTCAGCAGAAGCCGAGATTACAGGTGGGCTGTCAGGGAACCCTGAAATACCTGAAACCCCTCCCGGGGAGCGGGAGAACAGCACCCTGGAGTTCTCCACCCTCAGCCTTGCTTCCAAGGGACTCCTAGGGGGAGAAGGTGGGGACTGAGATCCATGTCTACCAAGACGAAAGTGCCATGGTGTAAAAAATGTTGATATTTAACTGTTATTTAGGCACTTACTCTCCCAGCTATTATTTAAAAATAGAACATTGGTGCTTATAAAATGCAGTGTTTTCTCATAACAAAACTTGTTTTTTAAAGTCTATTAACATAACCCAGTAGACAGGATGGTTAACACGCTGGTCAGCCAGCCAGTGTTTAAGTGCCAGTAGGGTGCTGGGCATCATGCTGGTATGTGCCAGGAATATAAAGTGTGTAATGCTTGTCGGCTCTGGTCTTTCTCACTGCCCGGTGGCTGGTGCAGGAGTCCTTCGGCATCAAAACCTTTAATCACATCATTTAACTTAAGAAGGTATGGCCACAAATATGTAGAGAAGGAACCAGCCCAAGTTGTTGTTTTAGCATAGGCAGAACTAGAGGAGTCCCTCGCCCAGCTTCCACAGTTATCAGTGATCAAATCATAGTCTGTTTTATTTCATCTATTTCCCCACCTTCTCTCCCATCTCAGTGCTGAACATTTTGAAGCAAATCTCAGATGTCATAACATTTCATCTAGATTGGCTCTTTATGTTAGTTTGATGACAGTAAGAAGCAGGGAACTGTTCTGAGCAAGAGAATTACATAAAGAAGTAGAACTTAATTTCAGGATTCTGCTGAGTCAGATCTTCATACATCTCAAGGGAATGGGAGCTCAGCAACAACATATCTTACTTAACTTTGAGTCTACTCTAATGTTTACTTGAACATCATATGCACAGCAGATAGGAATAATTTTCATGTACATTCTTGCCAGTGATAAAAGGAATACAAATGGAGGGATTCCTAAGCTACATGTTTTAAATTAACACGTTGCTTTTAAAATAATTATTAATAAATGTATTATCTTTTATTATTTTAAATTTATTACTATTTTGTTTTTGTTGTAGATACTTATTTAAAAATTTTTTTTTTATTTTGAGAGAGAGAGCACAAGCTGGGGAGAGGGGCAGAGAGAGAGGGAGACAGAATCCCAAGCAGGCTCTGCACCATCAGTCTGATGCGGGGTCTCAAACCCATGAACCATGAGGTCACGACCTGAGCCAAAGCTATGAGTTGGATGTCTAACTGACTGGGTCACCCAGGTGCCCCAGATTTCACTTTAAGGAACCTCTGCATCCAGTGTGGGGCTTGAGCTTACAACCCTGAGATCAAGAGCTGTATGCCGTACCGACTGTGCTGGCCAGACACCCCTATTTATTATTCTTTAATAATAATTTTGAACATTGGCTGGCTCAGTCAGAGGAGCATGTGACTCTTGATCTCGGGGTCGTGGGTTTGAGCCCCACATCAGGTGTAAAGATTACATAAATAAAACTTTAAAAAAATAAAAATAAATAGTTTTGAACATGGTTCAAAATTACAGTCAAATCATTGTACAAGAAGTTGGTGGGAGATTGTAAATCAGTATGAACCTTTTTGAAGGGAAAATAGGAACATGTCACAGGATCTGTAGATGTCCCTTTGACCCAGTAAATCTGAGGAAATGTCATATCCCAGTAACCTGTAATATTCCAAATTAGTGGAATGCTTAATAAATGACAGTGTATCTGTTAAATAGAATACTGTAGAGGCATTGAGAAGGCAGTTAGAAACCTGTTGAATTTGGGAAGCATTCAGACAATGAAATACACGTTATTTTTAGCTTACGCACTCTTCTGGAATATCAGTGTAGCTATTTCACTTTTCATAGGTAACTTGAGAATTAAGGTCATGTAAATTTATACAGCCCATTTTAAGAATAGTAATTGATAAGTTCATGTTAATTATTTCCAGAGGAAAAAAGTTCTCCCCTTTTTTCAGTCTTAAAGAAATGCTTTATTGCGGTCTTCAAAGAAAGCCAGGAAGCAAGCCTGTCTGCGTATACGGGCTTGTTAGTAATTCTTGTTAATGCAGTCTTTTCCAAGAGGACGTGTAAGCATCTAAAAGCAGGTTTGTTGTGGATAAGTGCCTGGTCTCTGAAATGAGCTCTTGTTTTAATCTTAGTGGGCTGAGCTCCTTCTTAACACATTAGATTAAGTTTCAGGGTGAATTCAGTTCAGAATTCCTGAATATTTACCTCTTCTCTGCAGCTAACTAAGCAACACTTAGAGAACAGCCATTCAGAGAGATGGAAGCACAGTTATCAGTGGCCTGCTGCACAGTGCCAAGAGGAATCATAATGCTTATTTGTACTTGAGCACGTTAGGACTTTTCTTCTGGCTGCCCCATCCCCCAAGCGCTCTAGTCCAAGGGTAGAAATCATGTAGTAGGCTTTAACTAAGGACATCCACGTGAAAATATTTTCCCAAACATTGAGAGTTGGTTGGTTGATTTTTTTTTTTTTTTTTTTTTAAAGCCCACTGACAAGGAACTGAGAGAAGCCATAGCATTGTTGACAGCTCAGCAGACTGCTCTGGAAATTATCGTCAACATGTGCTGCAGTGAAGGTTTGTCACCAGTTTACACTGAGACATTCTCCCCCTGGACTGAAAGGGCAGCTTCCATGAGGATTTTCTTAAATATTCCAATTATGTGTGGTTCGCACTCTTCCCAGATCCCTCCGACGATGAGTGGGAAGAGCTTTCTAGCAGCGATGAGAGTGATGCATTTATGGAGAATTCCTTCAGCGAGTGTGGTGGCCAGTTGCTCTCTCCCCTCTGCCTCTCCCATGAGGTTCACACTGCTTTCACCAACTACCTCATCCCAAAGAAGGTAGTCTGTTTTAAGTCTAGCCTCATTCTGGAGCATGGGGAGGGCTAGCTATTCACTGTGTATGGGAAAGAGGTTTGCTCACACTGTAGGTAACTGGCAGGAAGCAAGCTAGGACTAACGGTACCGGGAGTATGAGGAACAGTAAGTAGGTCCTCACCATGTCTGACCATTTCACGTAGAGGTAACATGTTGGGATTTGAAAAAGGGATCTTGTGTAAAATGACACTACTCTTTAACCTTTGCTTTACTGCCTTCTTTTAAATCTAGATTTTTGAGAAAACTGCCTTTCCAAACAGCATTGCAGTTGACCTATGTTCTAGAAGTCCCACTTGGAAATCTTTGGTTAGAAAGTAAGAACTTTTCTATTTTCAAAACTATTTGTTATTATGTGATTATGTGAAACGATGGGCCTTTAAATAGAAGATGCTGACTCCCCCCAGATTCAAGAGTTCTATTCTTATGTGTATTCCCTAGAAAAAGGGGTGCATATGTGCACTAAGCCATGAGAATGTACATGGCAGTGTGGTTCATAGTTGCCCCAACCTGCCAACAACCTCAGTGTCCATCAGCAGCAGAATGGATAAATAAATTTTGACATAATCATGCAGCAGAATATGTACAGCACTAAAAAAATAAAAATAAAAATAAACCGAACTGGAACATTGAGCAAGAAGGCAAGGCACAAAAGAATAATCACACTGTGATTCCACTTTTACAAAGTTCAAAACCTGGTAACACTTAACTGTTTTGTCTCAAGAGACATACGTAGGTGATAAACCTATAAAGAAGAGCAAGGAAATGTTTACCATAAAAGTCTGGATAGTGGTGACCTTTAGGGGTCAGAGAGGTGGGGTGTGATAGGGAAGGGGTAGATGGGCTGTGGGGGTGCTGGCGGTGTTTATTATCTGGGTGCACAGTGTTTGCTTTATAAAATATGAATAAACTATTAAACTCTATATATGTGTTGAGCATTTTACGTATGTTATATTTCACAATTAAAAATAGTTCAGATGCTGCTGTGCATAAAAATTTTTCTAAAGCAGATTCCCTGTGACTCATAAGTGAGTAATTGTGCCGCGAGCCCTGAGTGCTCAAGCAATTTGATTAGGTAGATAAACAGTTCACCTTAAGATTCTTTGTTAATAGCCATATACCTTCTGCTTGCAGATATTCCCAGCTAGAGCCTGAAGCTTAGGTGGAAAGTTAATGCTGGATTCTGTTGGGTAACAGACCGCATTAGGGAAACAGACCTCATTTTTTTCGCTTCCTTTCCAGGATGAACACTATTCAGTGCAGAGCCCTCGTGTGTCTCCAGAGTCTCGTATCCCTCCTGGATGTGGACCATCTGGGGGGAGCCGCAGCTCTTCAGACACTTGCACAACATCTGTCACAGCTGCTTTTTTCACAGCCAGGTAAATATTTAGGCCTCATTGCAAAAGACTGTTTGGATCAAGCAGAATTTTGAAGGGCCAGGAACTTGGACTTTGGCATTGTACTGTGTTTGTCATCCAACCTGAAGAAACCTTTCCCAAGCACTAAGAGTCATATTTATAGTTGCCAGAGGTATAGGGTCCAGCCCATATGCTGGTTTATGGGTTGTATTTGTTTTATTATTAAGATTTCTTGCATCCAGTTATGTCACGCCAATAAGGGTGAATCACAAATATCGTAAATATTAAGCCCCATTAAGATATTCAGGTAATTCTCTAGTCTTTCTTTTTCTTTCTTTTTTTAAGCATTCTTTTTTTTTCTTTCTTAGATTTTTTTTCTTTTTTTATTTTTATTTGAGAGAGAAAGAGCAAGAGGGAGAGAGGGGCAGGGAGAGAGAGAGAGAGCGAGAGTGAGTGAGAGAGAATCCCAAGTGGGTCCATATTGTCTGCACAGAGCCCGACCCAGGGCTTGATCCCACAATCCTGGGATCATGACCTGAGCCAAAATCAGAGGTCGGACGCTTAACTGAGTGAGCCACCTGGCCACCCTATTTAGTCTTTATTTTTCTTCATTTTTCTTCTTAAACATAAAACCATTGATTTATATTTGATTGGGTAATCTATACATGTATCACAGAATTCACAAGTTACTACAGGACATAAAGCAGAGAGCCTCCCTCCTTTTCCTCACACCACCCAGTTCCTCTCCCAGAGTCCATCACTGTTACCAGTTTCTTGTGTGTTCTTCCAGAGAAATTCTCAATATCAAATATGTATATGATTTGAAAAAAAAGTATATACATGTGTTCTTA
This sequence comes from Prionailurus viverrinus, assembly GCF_022837055.1. Classification (NCBI taxonomy): domain Eukaryota; kingdom Metazoa; phylum Chordata; class Mammalia; order Carnivora; family Felidae; genus Prionailurus; species Prionailurus viverrinus. The sequence continues at coordinate 34,685,236 of NC_062575.1, read as the reverse complement.
AGGCAAATGGTAGACTACCAGATAACAATACCGTACCCTGCTTTTTTCTAACACATTCCTATTTTCAAATACCTTTGCATGGTAAGAGGTATTACCAAGGTCTCTAATATGGATCAATTTCATTTGTACATAGAGACCTAGGGAGATGCCATATGTAGTTAACTATTTTTTCTAAGTGACCTAGCTGTATAAGGGTTAATGCATGTTCTTCTAACAGATTTTCATAGTTTGTGGTAGTAGAATCTCATTTGACTTGGTCACATGACAGTATAGCAGCTCAAGCCAAACAAACAATGAGAGACTGAGAGGGAGGGAAAAATAGTACTTTATGTAGCAAAGGAAAATTCTCCACATTGCCCTACTTAACATGTATGTCTGCAGTGAGAGTAATTTGGGAGATAAGAATTTGCTGCTCTCAGATCCTCAATTTCAGAGTGTCTTTAGGGAGTTTTTGAGGGTAAACTTGAAGATATATAATATTTGCTTTCTGTACTAACCTTAGAATTTAACCACCAAATAAGATGTAACCTCGCTGTGTTACCATTGGTGTATTACTCACAAATCTCATTGTAAAGTATTTACTTGACGTATCTCTCCTCTTTTTAGACACACCATTAAGTCAAGAGCTGAAACTCCTAGGGGCACCAGGCTGGCTCAGAGGAGCATGTGTCTCTTGATTTGGGGTCATGAGTTTGAGACCCATGTTGGGGGTAGAGATCACTTATATAAATAAGACTTCAAAAAAAAAAAGTTGAAACTCTTAAAAGATCAAAACATGGTCGATTTTGACTACATGCAAGTGTCTGTATAAACATTCATTCGAGAGTTGCTCCCCAGTTCTTTGTTTTAAAGATTTTTAAATTATCATTATTTTTAAATATTTTATTTTTAAGTAATCTCTCCACCCAACATAGGGCTCAAACTCAACCCCGAGATAAGAGTCATTTGCAACTCTGATTGAGCCAGTCAGGTACCCAATTCCCAGTTCTTTTAGACATCTATTTTGCACTCCATCAAGTTAATACGAGGTGCTGTGGTTTTAATAGTGCATGTTTCAGAAGTTCTACGTCATTTTTAAAAATTGAGTAAATGTTCAGAAACCCGTATATAGTTATTCTGTCTCTCCTGACCTTCCAACATTAGTTAGTCAGCAGATGTAATTTTCCAGTGATCTCAGGCTGTGCATTCTTTCACCGGTGCGATCATGTGAAAACTGTGCCCAGCCACACCTAACACACGATATGGACAGGACTGGGCAAGCTACAGAAGTGACTTGTCAGCATGAGGTGGCCAGATAACTATAGCTTTTTTTTTTTTTTCTTCCCCCAATGTTTGTTTATTTTTGAGAGACAGACACTGAAAATCCTGAGCAGGCTCCATGCTGTCAGTGCAGAGCCTAATGTGGGGCTCGAACTCACGAGCCGTGAGAGTCATGACCTGAGCCAAAATCAGGAGTGGGAAGCTTAACCAAATGAGCCACCCAGGCGCCCCCGCCGTAGCTTTGTGTTTGTCTCCCAGTCTTATGAACCAGGCGGAGATTTGGATGGTGTTGGGGGGGGTGGTCACTGGAGAGGGGGATATTTTATCTGACTTTTGCTGACATTGTGGCTCCTGTCAGCCCAGCTGAATGTCCCATGGTAGGGGAGGGAGGGGGCTACTGTTGCTCAGGCCCTCTCCCATCCACCCATTCACATGGGTGCCCTGTAGGGAGCCGGGCCAAATGGGATTGTGCACAGCCATGCTCCCAGGGGAGCATGACCTATCCAAGCCTATCACTGCTTCTAATACCTGCCTAACCGCAGGGGATCCTATCTGCCTCACTGGCAGAACAAACTGTCATGTCTTGCCTCTGAGCCATTTTTTCAGTGGGAGTCCAGTCAAGGAACTGGAAGCCCCATCTCCAACTAGCAGAAAGAGTTTGTTTCACTTGAGTAAGTGCACATATGCTGTGCCTCTGCTGTGCAGAGAACAGGTATGCTTCTCCCAGTTCAGCTGGCTATTTGTGGTCCCTGATGCTTGCACATTTATTACCTGGAAGATCACAGGAAAATGAGACTAAGTTCAGCCTTGGAAAAATAATGGGAAGTTTCTGAACTGTAGGAAACTAGAATTAAACGCTTTAAGTAAATTCCAAGTCCAGGGGTATTGTTGACATAACCTTTTCTTATCAGAATGAAATTTTTGATAGAGGATAATTGCTTGTATTTAGAGATGGTATTCTAAAATTCCTTTTAAACAGAGATTTATTAAGTTACATAACCTTGTGGGTTTTAGGTGGGTGGTTTGAACTGTTATTGGAGAATTTTGTGGAGGATGGGGCTAAATGTCTCTAACTCCTTGTGTTATTATCTCTGAACATTAAATATATGAGGATCATACAACTCTGCCTAACTTATTTTACTTTTTTAAAAATTTTAAATGTTTTTACTTATTTTTGAGAGAGAGAGAGTGCAAGCGGGGGAAGGGCAGAGAGAGAGGGAGACACAGAATCCAAAGCAGGTCTCAAGCTCTGAGCTGTCAGTACAGAGCCTGATGTGGGGCTTGAACTCATGAACCGCAAGATTGTGACCTGGGCCGAAGTCACTCACTCAACTGACTGAGTCACCCAGGTGCCCTTAACTTACTTTACTTTTAATGCTGAACTACGGTTCTGGGGGGTGCCTGGGTGGCTTAGTCAGTTAAGCGTCCAACTTCAGCTCTGGTCATGATTTCACGGTTCATGAGTTCAAGCCCCACGTGAGGCTGTGTGCTGACAGCACAGGGCCTGCTTGGGATTCTCTCTCCCTCTCTTTCTGCCCCTCCCCCGCACTCTCTCAAATAAACTTTCAAGGAAGGAAGACAGGGAGGGAGGGAAAGAAGGCAATTGAAAATCAGTCTGAACAATTCACCTAAATAAAATTTGCTGCTTAATTACTTGTGAGTTGATTATTTACCTGCATTAAGATGTGCTACAAATTCTTACATGCCGAACAAAGTTGAGGGGAAAGACATTTTAGTCACCTCTTTTGTTTAACTTCTATTGACCTTTACTTAATTTCTTCAACAATACCATATTTGTTGACCTTTTACTGGGAATTTCTCAGAAAGGCAGGGTAGTTTGAAATTCCTTTCCCAAAATGGATAAATGACCAGAAATGTGAATTAAATAAAAGTCATCCAAATAATAATCCTTAATTTAGGGAAAGTATAAATTGCACATAATGTAAAATAGTAGTGTGGTTTAGATTAGTGTTTTGAATCTAAAGTAATGGTTATTTTTCTTAGAATGGAAGATAGAAAAAAATTGTTTCGAGTGTGTTCTAGTTTGTATTCAGTTATTTCTTCATGATGTTGTTTAATTGTTTTATGTGCAGTTCATGAGTGTCTAGGGCTACACTTAATAGCTGTAATCAAATATAAATATAACTTACTTTTCAGAGCCAGTATGGTGACTTTTTGAATTTTATTAGTAATGACCTTACACCGATTTTTGAGTGCCTTTTAGGTGCTAGGCTCTATGAGCAAGGCCTCATTACCCCACCCTCCTGATAAGGAAGCTGAGATTTAGAGAGGTTGAGGAACTCCTTCTGGGGCATTCATTTCTTTAGCTATATTTATTGAACGCTTTATGCCATGTTCCACTCTCCAGGTCTGAGGGATCCAGGCGTGGATGAGATAAGCAAGACTACTGTGCTCACGGAACTTACAATCTCATAGATTTAATGTAATTTTATCTAGGAAGAAAAATGACAAGCATAATTGGTTCAGGTGCCGTATTAGATGGGTTTACGTTGAAAGGCCTCTCCGAGGAGGTAACATTTGACCAGAGGCCAACATGAGAGGTCATATAAAGTCAAAGGCAGGATTCCATCCCAGGTCTGTCTGATCCTAAAGCTTAGTGTATGTTCTGTGAAACTTACAGGAACTCCCTACTTCAGTACGTAAGATATATCTGAAAAGGAAGGTCAAAAAAATAAAATACGCAGATTTGATTCAAATCTATGCAGAAGCTGGCACGTTCTCATGCAGGCAGTCCAGAAAAGGGCATTGTTTGGAACCTTTCTAGGGCCCCAGGCAGCAGGAGGCAGAAAGCCAAGGTATCTGTTACCATATAGCAAAGCACCCCAAAACTTTGTGGCTTAAAACAATACTCATGAGTTTTTCTCAGGGTTTCTATAGGTCAGAGATGGTTTGTCTCTACTCCACAATGTCTAGGCCAGGGGTTCTCAACTAGGGGCAATTTTTCCCCACAGGGAACATTTGGCAATGTCTGGAGGTATTTTTTGTTCTTATAACTTGGGGGTTGCTGCTGTTATCTAGAGGGGAGAAGCCAGGGATGCTGCTCTTATACCCTACAGTGTAGAAGGGACCCCAAAGAATTGTTTGGTCCAAAATGTCCATGGTGCTAGGGTTGAGAAACTCTAGGGTTTCTGCCAGAAAACTGGAAGGCAGAACTTCTGAAGTCTTGTTCACTCATATGTTGATAGTTGGCTCAGGGGCTGTCAGCCGGAACACCCATAGGTGACCTCTTCATATGATCTAGGCTTCCTTATAACATGGTGGCTGGGTTCCAAGGGTAAGAGTTGAAAGAGAAAAAAGAGCAAACACATGTGAGTCAGGTGCAAGCCGTGGTGCCTTTTAGGACCTAGCCTGTCGTGTTCATGTGTCCTGTTGCTTATAGAAGTCACAAAGTCCCCCCCAGATTCAAGGGGAGGGGAAATAGATTTTACATCTTTATGGGATGTGGCAAGGCTTGGGAAGATCATGCAGAAATGGAAGTACCATTGTGGCTATTTAATATATAACCTACCACAGCAGGGGCTCCTGGGTGGCTCAGTTGGTTGAGCGTCCGACTTCAGCTCAGGTCATGATCTTGCGGTTTGTGGGTTTGATCCCCGCGTCAGGCTCTGTGCTGACCGCTCAGAGCCTGGAGCCTGCTTCGGATTCTGTGTCTCCTCTCTCTGTCCCTCCCCCATTTGTGCTCTGTCTCTCAAAAATAAATAAATGTAAAAAAAAAAATGTATAATCTACCACAGCAAATCCATCACTTTCCCTTCCCACCTAAGACGTTAGAGAGCTAGCCTGCCTGGGTGACCCACACCCTTCTGTATAACTGTAAACATAATTGTTTGTTGCTGTTGTTCCATTTGTCCTGTGTCGGAAGAAGGGACAGTAAGAAAAGAGTAAAAGTGAGCAGGAATGGGAAGGGGAAGTTGGGTCAGTCAAAACCATAGAAACCATTGAAGCCATGGAGGTGTAGTGGCCTAGCCCTGTGCAAACAACAGTTGTTGACTACGTAGTGGACTTAGGTCGGTGAGGAAGTACTCTGATTTGGGAGACATCTCCATGCTAGTTCTGCCTAGCACCGTGATGGCAACCTGTGAAAGGTTGAATTCCGTCTACGAAGGCTAGCTCAGGCTTAGCACGTGCTAAAGAAGGAGATCAAATGAAAATCCAGTGTCTGGAAGGCAAGGACTATCCGTAGAATGCTCCCTTGTTATGATTATTTCAATTGTGGACGTCTTTTCAAACTCAAGTATGTAGCTCACAAAGAACTGTGGAAATGCGGGCTCAATATCAAAAGTGTTAATTATAATAGCATATATTAAGATTTAACATGCGGTGTTTTGATTGTTTCTTTTCCTACAAAGTAACTTGTCTTAGAGAAAGACAAATGTGTATTTCACTTTTGTGTTTTAGATTTTGCTAAGCATGTTGACTTTCTAGAAGCCATAAGTAGTGCCTTGAGGGCCCTTTTGCAAACAATGGCCTCCAAGAACATTTCTCAGGTAAGATTCTTAAAAATTTTTATATGAAACCAGCAAAGATTCTGCATTATGGAGGCAAAGTTAATAACTTTTTTTTTTTAAGTATTTATTTTGGGGGGGACGCCTAGGTGGCTCAGTTGGTTAAGCGTCTGACTTTGGCTCAGCTCATGATCTCACGGTTCATGAGTTCGAGCTCCATGTCGGGCTTTCTGCTGTCAGTGCAGAGCCCACTTTGGATCCTCTATCTCTCTCTCTCTGCCCCTTCCCCACTTGCGCCCACTCTTTCTCTCAAAAATAAAAATAAACATTAAAAAAACATATTAAAAGTATTTGTTTGAAGAGTAATGTATGATCCTTGTAAAGAGAAATCATATGTGCTTAAAATAAAAAGTAAAATATTTTCCTTCTTCCCGCCAGTGCCACCAACACACACAATCTTTTTTATCGATGTAACTTGGTTGACGTACAGTCACAAATATGTTCTCTGAAAGCCATCAGTCTTCTGTAACAGTTTACAGAAATTTTCAAGCATGCCTCCTGGCCCTCCACAGTGATCCACGGGCATCTCTGTGATAGGTGCTTCCTCACTTTTATTTTTTGCTTTTTATTAAGGAAATTTTCAAACATCTCTAAAAGCAAAGATAATAGTATCACCAACCACAGGTGTCACTGAGTTGGCAACATCCTGGCCTTCTTGTTCTCTTTATCTCCCTTACGCTTTGTGTTTGTTACCTGGACTGCTTTAAAGCAAATTGTGTTTATTTCACCCGTAAGTATTTTATTATGTGCTTCATTACGTGTCTGTGACAGAAAATGGACTTTTAAAAAACATGACCACAGTACCATTACCCCCAAATTAACAGACATTGCTTTATCATCATTTGATGTATGCAGTCTGAGTTCAGTGTTTTCTGATTGCCATGAAAATGTCTTTTTCAGTTGCTTTTGTTTAGATCAGAACCCAAACAAGATCCACACATTGCTTTTGGTTGATACCTCCGTTTCAATTTTTTTTTTAACGGCTTTAGTGAGATTTAATTCACATACCATATGATTCACCCATTTGAAGTGTACCATTCAGTGGTTTTTAGTATATTCACAGGTTCTTAAATCTCTTAATTTAAAACATTTCCCCTACCAACACCCCTCTCCCTTTTCTATTTATTTATTGAAGAACCTGTTATTTGTCTTGAAGAATTTTTCTCATTCTGAGATTTGGCTGGTTGCTAACAATGGTAATGTTAATGTGTCCCTCTGTGGTCCATATATCCTAGGAAGGTAGGTCTAGAGCCTTAATTAGATTTGGGATCAAATTTTTTGGCAAGAATAATTCATAGTGTTGTCTGTATTTTCTACTTTCCTATCACAAATTATGTATTTTCATAAATAGTGATGTTAAGATTAATCAGTGGATTCCTTAGTGGTTGTAGCCAGCAGGGATTACTGTTGTCTAGATCCGTTATTTTATCAGTGGTTGCAAAATGGACACATTCTAATCTTGTCATTTTTTTTACATTTATTAGCTGTGATTCTACTATAGAGAAACTTTCTGTCTCCTCCGTTATTTGGTAACTTTGAAATAAAGTCCATACCAGAAAGATGGGATAAGTGTATATGATTCTGCATCCCTACACTTTTCTCCAGAATAACATGTTAGTGCCCTCAGCAGTCTCAGAAAGTGATCAGTGAGGTGTTTTTTTGTTTTGTTTTTAAATTTTTTTACATTTATTTATTTTTGAGAGAGAGAGAGAGAGAGACAGAGCCCAAGTGGGGGAGGGCAGGGAGAGAGGGAGACAGAATCCAAAGCAGGCTCCAGGCTTTCAGCTGTCAGCACAGAGCCCGATGCAGGGCTTGAAGTCAAAAACTGTGAGATCTGAGCCGAAGTCGGACGCTTAACCGACTGAGCCACCCAGGTGCCCCCAGTGAGGTTTTTTAAATATCATTATGAACTCGTGGTTTTTAATAGATTTGTATTTCATTCTAGTATAAGCTTTTTTTCTTTGATGCAGAAACTGTCCCATCTGTTGGGACACTTGAGTGGCTTAGTCGATTAAGTGTCTGATTATTGATTTTGAGTCAGGTCATGATCCCAGGGTCATGGGATTAAGCCCCATGTGCTGAGTGTGAAGCCTGCTTAGGATTCTGTCTCCTTCTGTCCCTCTTGCTCGCCCACACTCTCTCTCTCTCTCTCTCTCTCTCTCTCCCTCCCTCCCTCCCTCCCTCCCTCCCTCCCTCCCTCTAAAAAAAAAAAAGAAAGAAAAGAAAAGAAATGATCCCATCTGTCAGTAGTAGAAGTCTCTTCTCTGTGGCTCCTGAGCCCACTAGATTTGAGAGCTTCTTGGGTACAAGCAGCTGTCCCAGACTCATCTTGTACTTTTCCTGCTTGAAACCTGGAGTCATTTTCCCCAGCAGCCCTAATATCTTTAGTGGGAAATTAAGTTTTGGAATACTTTTGCTATGTTGTCGTTGCTTCTGGACTTTTTTAGTGGAAATAGCTAGGAAATAAGAATTTCATGGGAAGAGAAAAAATAAATCACAATGTCATGCTGATATTTCCAGTTTAAGTAAAAAGGCTAAAGTATTTTTACTTAACTTTTGATATATAATTGTATCTTTTGGGTACTGCAAATCTTGCTTCTTAGTGATGTTGAAATTATTTGCTTTATCCTACAGAATGTATTTAATAGTTTCAAGATAACAATGCTGTTACTACTAACAGTAACACAACTGAATGTAGTTTAAGATTTCTTTTTTTTTTTTTAACAGACTCTTTTTTTTTTTTTTTTCAACGTTTATTTATTTTTGGGACAGAGAGAGACAGAGCATGAACGGGGGAAGGGCAGAGAGAGAGGGAGACACAGAATCGGAAACAGGCTCCAGGCTCTGAGCCATCAGCCCAGAGCCCGACGCGGGGCTCGAACTCACGGACCGCAAGATCGTGACCTGGCTGAAGTCAGACGCTTAACCGACTGCGCCACCCAGGCGCCCCAGTTTAAGATTTCTTGTACAAATTGCTGTGTTTTAAAGTTGCTTGAAAAAATTGTCTTTGTGGCTTGTTATAAAGTTAGTTTCGATTGTTTTAGCTTTCCTTTTTTTAAGAGTCCTTTTCTCATTTTGCTTTAATTTTTATTTTACACAGTTTCAGTAACAAAACTAAAACAGGTTGGAGCGGCTGGCTCAGTCGGTAGAGCATGAGACTCTTAATCTCAGGGTTGTGAGTTTGAGGCCCATGTTGGGCATGGAGCCTAGTTCAAAAACACACACACACACACACACACACACAAACTGAAACAAGATATATTCAGAGGAAAATATAATATATACATACGATGGGATATTTTTCAGCTTTAAAAAGGAACGCAATTGTAATACTATCACCTAGGTGAACCTTGAAGACATTACATTAAGTGAAATAAACCAAACACAAAGGACAAATATTGTATGATTCCATTTATGAGGTACCTAGAACAGTTAAATTCATAAGGACAGAATGTAGAACAATGGCTGTCAGGGGTTAGGGGGAAGGAGAGAGTAGGGGCGTCCTGTTTAAGGGGATGGAGTTCTGGGGGTGGATGGGTGATGGCTGGTTGCACAACAGTGTGAAAGTACTTCCTGCTACTGAGCTGTACACTTCAGAGTGTATCCCTTTGGCCCTGTTCTTCCCTTTCCGGTAACCATCCATTTTGGTTTTTGATTTATCATTCTATCATTCTTATTTTAAAAACATAAGCAAATATGTAGGCATTTGTATTTCAGCCCTTTCTTCAAAGTAGTGCTTCTGCCCCTTGCTGTTCTTCCCTCCTTTATTAATCATCATAGTACATAGGTATCTTTCTCATTTCTTTTTTTTTTTTTAAATTTACTATTTCTTTTGAGAGAGAGATTGTGCGCAAGAGAGAGCATGTGCGCAAGTTGGGGAGGATTAGAGGGAGAGGGGGAGAGAGAATCCCAAGCAGGCTCTAGGCTGTCAGCACAGAGCTTGACACAGGGCTCGATCCCACAAACCATGAGACCATGACCTGAGCTGAAGTCAAGAGTCAGATGCTTAACAAACTGAGCCACCCAGGCTCCCCTCTTACATCTTTTTTTACAGCTTCATATTATTTACTCCGTCGTGTAGGTGTTCCTTATTCATTCAACCTGTCTGCTATTGGTGGGTATTTTACTTTCCAGTCAGTCTTTGCTATTATAAATAGAACCGCAGCAAATGACTTTTTTACAGATGTTAATTTGTGTTTTTGCCATTGAGTCTTGGGGATAGATGCCTAGAAGTGGGCTTGCTGGGTCAGAGAAGAGATGGAGTTCTAATTTTGCTAATTACTGCTGTAGTCCGCTCCTTAGACTTTGAGCCATCTTGAATCTCCACCAGCAGTGAGAGTGCCTATTTTGCTGTAGCCACACCAGCAGAGTACATTGTCAGAATGTTGGATTTTAACCAGTTTGATAGCTGAGAAGTTATATCTCATTCTAATTTGCATTTCTCTTCTTCTGGGGAGATTGGATGTCTTTTTATGTATTTTAAGGGCCTTTGGTTTTTTGTTTTTTTTTTTTTTTTTTTTTCTGTAACTGTTCCTGTGTTTTCTCAGTTTTGCTATTTTGGTGGTGGTCTTTTTCTTCTTCATATATAAGGCCAAATCTTAGGGCCTCACCCCCAGTCGACTTAAGCAGAAACTTTGGGGAGGGGCCCAGTGGTCTATATTTGAAGAAGTTCTCCAGGTGATTGGCATGCACACTAAGTTTGGGTACCAGTGTGCTATACCATCCTTGCTCCTTCCTTTCTCAAATCTTCCAGTGTTGATTAATATGTCATTGGACCATACCACCCACTTCTCTTGGTTATAGCCATCCATAGGGTGCCCAAGACACCCTTTGTTCCTTAAAGATTCCTGCTGTTGGGCTTTATTACTCTTCAATAGTCCTGTCATGATTCTAGGTGACTTCAGGATCCACATAGATGCTCCCCACATAGATGCAAGTGACCTGGCTTTGAAGTTCCTGGACCTCCCTTTCTCTGGCCATCTTGTCTTCCTTCCTACTTCTACTCCATGGCCACACCCTAGAGCAGTGCTTCCGACACTTTATCTTGGTCCACAGCATAGTGAGAATGTCTCTGGTGCTTTTCTGTCAAATACAGTATTCGCTGTTGGTCTTTAATATATAAACCTTAAATTTTTTTTCTTTGTATATTTGAGAATTTTCTTTCAAGAACATAACTTTTGACCCTTAGTTTCTTTGAAATGGGAATGGTAATAATGGAGAGAGGATTAGAAGACCCTATACTGTAGGGCCTATAGAAATATAAAGTATTTTTATTGATTTTGCATGATCTTCAGCAGTAGCTTACTGGGTCAGTCTGATGTTTAAAGAGAATTACTCCCTGCTCATGCCCAGTTAATGTCTAGGCATTCATATATATTCAGGCCATAGATTTTCAGATTGGCTATGTATTGGGCATGAGCATGGGATTTGAGAACTAGAAGGACCCTGGCTCTCTAATGCTTTACAAAAAAAGGAAACCAGGGACTAGAGGTGCTGAATGACGGCACTAAGACTGGAGTGTGACTGTCCTGCTCCCCTGTCTAGTTCTCTACCTTGTAGGTTTGTGCACACTGGGCGACTTAACGTTTGTGAGTCATGCTGGTAGTAAAGCAGCCTGCCTTCATCATTCATAGCAGCCTTGTTCTGGCTGTGAACAATCCTGTGGTTGGTGGGATTGTTTCCAGTAGAGTGTTTTCTAAGAAACCTGAGCCTATTAGCTATTTCCTTTAGATTTGGCAGAAGCAGTGTAGCTGATTCAGAAATGAGCTTGTTTAGAATTGTTGAGTATCTTGGGGCACTTGGGTCAGTCAGTTGGGCACTTTACTCTTCATTTCAGCTCAAGTCATGATGTCACAGTTTGTGAGGTCAGGACCCATGTCAGGCTCTGCACTGACAAGGCAGAGCCTGGTTGGGATTCTCTCTGGATTCTCTCTCTTCCCCTCCAACTCTCAAAATAAATAAATAAACATTAAAAAACCTGTTCAGTATTTTATATGTGTGTGTGTATATACATATGTGCATTTTTGTGTGCATTACTTAATCCTCTTAGCCCCTCTGCATGGTGATCACTGTCCCTGCACTACTCATGGAGAAATGGAGAACTTAGTGGGGTCAAGTATTTTGCACAGGATTGCTAAGTGGTAAGGAGTAGAGCCAGGTTGTGAATTCAGGATGTCAGATTCCAAATCCAAAGCCCTTAGTTACCATGCTGGGCTGCTCCTCACAGGTGATAGCCTGGCAACATGATATTCGAATTCTCTTGTGATACCTGCGTCCACATATGTGTTCAGATTATCTTAAAATGAAAATTATCACTACACGGCAGAAGCACTATATAATTTCATGGTTTTTACAATCTCTAATAATTTACCATACCACACACATCTCAGGGTGAGTTCTTACATAGATTCAGCCAATTTTTATTAAAGCTACAGGATTTTATTTACATTTTCAAAATGTTCTTATGATTAACGTTAAAAAGAAACTTGAATCTCTTTAGTCTGCGTACATCTGACCAAAAGTCTTCAAATGAAACTAATAGGAAATGAAGCCCCTCTTAACAGTCCTACAGCTATGGTAAATTGAGTAATAACAGTGACATGAACAGGCCTCATCTTAGTTCAAGAATACCAGCTGTATTTAGGAGCGATTAGAGTAAGTAATAACTTTTCTTAGTGACATTCCTGTCAGTCCTGTTGTGCGTACTATTGGAACTGGTCGAGTTTAACACCATAAATACTCTCTTCTTCCTTTTCAACAGTGCATGACTCCCGATCAGCTGATGACATTGTGCACAGCCGGCATTCATAGTAGTAATACAGGGGTGAGAGTAAACGTTGTTAGTATTTTAGGAATCACTGGCAGCGTCCTTGCCAAAGAAGATGGAACACTGGAAACTCTTAAGGTAAAACAATATGCTTCTAATGTAAAATGTTAAATCATTAGAAACAGGGTAATTGTTGGTGTGGGATTTTTTTTTCTTTTTCTGAGAGAGGGAGAGGGAGGGAAGGAGGGAACATGAGTGAGCGAGGGATAGGCAAAGGGAGAGGGAGAGAGAATCCCAAGTAGGCTTCATGCCCAGTGCAGAGCCTGATGAGTGGCTCAATCTCATGAGGGTAAGATCATGACCTGAGCCAAAGTCAAGAGTCGGACACTCAACCAACTAAGCCACTCAAGCACCCCAGTGTGGGATATTTAAAAACTTCTGTGGACATCATGAGAAGAAATCCTATCAAGAATTTGCTTACTAAAGTACATTATTAAAATATGCCCTTTGAATTTGGCTTGATCTGCCTACGTGAATTAGGTACTTGAAAAGTTGAGTTGCATTTTGCCGTTTAACTTTATTCCAGAGATACTTTTTCAAAAATGAACTTGTCTGCAGTGAAAGACGAGTTCAGCATTGTCTCAGGTACCTCTGCTTTTGCTGTTACATAAAATATGAGCATGTTCCATTCTCCTAGTGATGAAGGAACCGCTCGCCAGTTCTCTTAGCACGCCCGGCCAACGTGCATTCTGAACAGTACCACACAGTCCCCTCTGATGCCACTTCGTAAATTTGAAGCCGCAAGCTTCAACATACTTGCTTCCAGCACTTCGTCGAGGCACAGTCGCTCAGGAACTAATCTGCTCGAGACACAGCATCACTAGTAACTAAAAGGACAGTGATAGTAAAGTTACCCTTCATTGTGGTAATTGCTGAAGTATTAATTACTAATTCATGGGTAGTAAACCATTTGTTAGGAAGTACTTAAGTTGCTAACACCTTTACAACAATGACTCATTTTTTTTTAACGTTTATTTATTTTGAGAGAGAGAGACAAAGCATGAATGGGTGAGGAGCAGAGAGAAAGGGAGACACAGAATCCGAAGCAGTCTCCAGGTTCTGAGCCGTCAGCACAGAGCCTGACATGGGGCTTGCACTTCACCAACCATGAGGTCATGACCTGAGCCGAAGTTGGACGTTCAACCAACTGAGCCACCCAGGCACCCGAACCATGACTCATTTTTAAGAACCTTATTTTGAAAAGATACCTGCACGTAACAAAACAGACAAGTAAAAAGAATATTAATGAAAAAACTCCTCTCCCTTTATAACTTTCCCCCAGTTTAACTGTAGAGAGGCAGCCACTGTTACCCCTTTCTTCTGTGTTATTCTAGATATATAGACACATAAACGAGAGAGAATGTAGCTGTGTGGTTGTGTGTGCGTACAGCCATGTGCGTGTTCAATCACTTCCCGCCCCTTAACACTGTAATTCCCAAGGTCCACTTGAGTGGAGCAACAAGTTTTTCTCAGCCATAACATGAGATTTTTTTGAATGTTTGTATTTAGTCACATTTCCAAGCATGAAGCAAAGCAGAGGGGCACCTGAGTGGCTCAATCGGTTAAGTGTCCGACTTTGGCTCAGGTCATGATCTCATGGTTCGTGGGTTCAAGCTGTACATCGGGCTCTGTGCTGACAGCTCGGAGCCTGGAGCCTGCTTCCGATTCTGTGTCTCTCCCTCTGTCTGCCCCTCCCCCACTCACACTCTGTCTCTCTCTCTCTCAAAAATAAATAAACATTAAACATTTTTTTAAAAAATGTTTTAAAGCTCGGTATTAAAGGCATAATGGTATTTTGCCCCTGTTGGTTCAGTATGCATGTCTTTTTTTTTTTTTTAATTTTTTTTTAACGTTTATTTATTCTTGAGACAGAGACAGAGCATGAACGGGGGAGGGGCAGAGAGAGAGGGAGACACAGAATTGGAAGCAGGCTCCAGGCTCTGAGCCATCAGCCCAGAGCCTGACGCAGGGCTCGAACTCACAGACCGCGAGATCGTGACCCGGGCTGAAGTTGGATGCTCAACCGACTGAGCCACCCAGGCGCCCCAGTATGCATGTCTTAAAAATAGGGACAGTTTGTGACATAACCACCATTATCACACCTTACACAGTCAGCAATCACGTCTCATACATGGTCCATATTCAGATGTTTTCAGTTTCAAAAACATTTATTTATGGATAGTTCGTTTAAACCAGGATTTAAGTCAAGTCTATGTGTTGTGTTTGGTTGTGGATCTTCTAAGCCTCTCTCAATCTGGAAACTTCTCCCTGGCAGTGCCTACCACTACCTGTTTGTATGTTTGTTTCTTCCTTTCTTTTTGAGTAAGCTCTATGCCCATCGTGGGGCTTGAACTCAAAACCCTGAGATCACGAGTCACACACTGTACCAGCTGAGTCAGCCAGGCACCCCTACCACCACCTGTTTTTTTCCTCAATTCCTAGGGTTGTCTCATAGTGTCCAACCTTCTGGATTTGTCTGATTGCTTCCTTGTGTTGTTAAGCTTGTTCTTTTATTGTCTGTATTTTCTGCAAACTGGAGGTTAGATCTAAAGGCTAGGTTAGATTCAGATTCAGGCTAATCTTTTTAATAAGACTACTTCGTATGTGATACTGTGTGTTTCATATTTTATTATAGAATATTGAATCTAAACACTATCCTAGAGGTTGTCCGTATTACTTAAATTCAGATAAGGAAATTGGGGCCCAGAGTGGGTAATGAACTGTCCAAGAGTCAGGCTGTTATTTACGTCACAGCTGGAGCTTGGACTCGCTATTCTTAGCATTTCCACTCTCCCACTGATAGTACCAGATGTGCACATTACCCTTAAGACATAAAGGATGAAGGAGAACAGCCAAAACAAAATAAGTTTACTTTTGAACAATTCTTCGCAGATTGGGAATGGCCTGTTCATTAGCCAGCTAATTGTCAAAGTATGGATGGGTGTTAAAGATCATTACAGGGAAGCACTTTTTTTTTTTTTTAACATATATTTATTTGCATCTTGACATGACAGGGAGGCTTTTTGAGGGAGATGGGAAAAATTTAATTTCCAAAGTCAATCTCTCATAGATCATTTATGGATTTTAATTTAGTTTATTTAGGAATGTAAACTTAATTTATCTAGTTTATATTATACATGGTGTATTTATAAATACATGTGAAGTCTTTAATTTTTAGTTTTTCAAAGTTTTAAAAACATTTTTTTTAAGTGTATTTATTTTGAGAGAGACAGAGCATGAGCAGGGGAGGGGCAGAGAGAGAGAGAGAAAGAGAGAGAGAGAGAATCCCAAGCAGGCTCTGCACTGAGCCCAACACGGGGCTCAAACTCACAAAACCATGAGATCATGATTAGAGCTGAAATCAAGAGTTGGACGCTCAACTGACTGAGCCACCCAGGTGCCTCAGTTCTTTCAAAAAAATTTGTCTCTGGCATTTCTAAGTTTTAAAAGACCATGTGTGAATTGTTGCCACATTCAAAGTTAGTATGGATTTTGGAAACTGAGGTTAGAATATTGGACAATAACAGTGTGTTTTGTTGTCTCCAGACCATCGGGTGCTTTCTGCTTGAGGTTGCCACTAAAGATCCCTCCCTCGTGGTGGCAGGGGAAGCCTTGGATGCCCTCTTCGATGTTTTTGCAGATGGGCAAGAAGCTGAAAGGGCCTCAATTCAAATTAAACTGTTGTCTGCTCTGAAAGAATTCCAGCCAGTCTTCAAAACGAAGGTATGTAGCTGTTCTGTTTAGAAATGCCTAGGTCTCAGGGAGCCTGGGTGGCTCAGTCAGTTGGGTGTCTGACTTCAGCTCAGGTCACGATCTCACACTTCGTGAGTTCGAGCCCCACGTCGGGCTCTGTGCTGACAGCTCAGAGCCTGGAGCCTGCTTCGGATTCTGCGTCTCCCTCTGTCTCTGCCCCTCTCTTGCTCACTCTCTGTCACTCGCTCTCTCTCTCTCAAGAATAAATAAACATTAAAAAAATATTTAAAAAAAAAAAAAAAAGAAATGCTTAGGTCTCAACGTCCTATGAGAAGGGGGTGTGTGTAGTTCCCTTCATGCAATCGCAGTGATTCACAGAGCACTTCATCCCCAGAACTGAAGAATGCTTGTTGGCTGAGTCAGAGCTCCGTCCTTTCTGTTGAATCACTGTGATGTGGGCCGAAAAGGGGTAGATGAGGTCCCCCCCTTGCCACAACAGTTCAGTCGTGCTAACAGTGCTCCTGTAGAAGCACTGAAGTCTGTTGCCTACAAAGCACTTTTGTATACACTGTAAACTTATTTTATATCATTAGAGGTAATTTATTACAGCTGGATTTCCACATTATGAGTATTTCCCTTTGATGCTCTGAAAAAAGGGCAAAGTCCAGGCTGATCTCTGTTGGAGAATGTAGCTACCTTCATTGGCCCATTTATTTACTTATTAGTTTGTTTATGTTTATTTATGTATTTTGAGATAAAGACAGAGCACACGAGCAGGGGAGGGGCAGAGAGAGAGGGAGAGAGAGAATCCCAAGCAGGCTCTGCACTGTCAGCACAGAGCCTGACACGGAGCTCAAACCCACAAACTGTGAGATCATGACTTGAGCCGGATGCTTAACTGACTGAGCCACCCAGGCTTCCCCTTTTTATTTATTTTTTGTTTCAATAGAAACATCAAAACTAACTTTCAGTTAAAAAGTAATTTTCAAATACTTGGTGGCTGGGGGAAAGCAACCAGTAATTTAAAAAAAATTTTTTTTAAGTTTTGTGTGAGAGAGAGGGCAGGGAAGGGGCAGAGAGAGAGAATCCCAAGCATGCTCTGCGCTTACAATGAACTGTGAGATCATGACCTGAGCTGAAATGAAGAATTGGATGCTCAACCTACTGAGCCACCCAGGCGCCCTGCAACTAGGAATTTTAAAAACAGCCTTGAATCACATGTCTACAAGTTTAAGTTTACCATTCTCCACTTACCTAAGTCTCCATTTCTGGGAGTGCCCAGCTATCTCAGTCTGTGGAGCATGCAACTCTTGATCTCAGGGTTGTGGGTTCAAGCCCCATGTTGGGTACAGAGTTACTTAAAAATAAATAAATAATAATGATAATAAAAATAAATAAATACAAAATCTCCATTTCTAAATTATGTCATTTTGAGAAATAAAAATACTTGTATTTTTTGCTTTTAGATTTTAAATTAAACAGTTGCTTTAAAATCTTTGTCAAAAGAATAGAGGTTTTGGTGAAAAATTAGCCTACTTCTGTTGTTTTCCAGTATATTTCTTTTATCTAACAGGCTTCTAATGCAGATTTCAGTTCTCGAGGAGAGAACTCTGTGATAACTTTTTAGGAGAATATGACTATGTCTAATAATTTAATAACTGTGAAGTAACTGCTTGAGCTAAAGCCAACCTTATATGTCTAATACCTTAAATTTTCTTAAGTTCTTTTGAGGCAAAAGGGTTTTCCAGAAGAAAAGAAAAACAGCAACGCACACCATGCACATTCTATGTCATAGTTACATCTGGAGTCAGTGTTGGTTTAAGAACATCAGTATTGGGGGGTGCCTGGGTGGCTCAGTTGGTTAAGTGACCAACTTCGGCTCAGGTCATGCTCTCTCGGTTCGTTTGTTCAAGCCCCAACTGTGCTGACAGCTCAGAGCCTGGAGCCTGCTTTGGATTCTCTTTCTGCCTCTCTCTCTGCCCCTTCCCTGCTCACACTCTGTCTCTCTCTCTCAAAAATAAATAAGCATTAAAAAAGAAAAAAAAAAAAAATCAGTATTGGTTTGTTTTTAACATTTTTATGTTTCAGCATCATGTATTTAAAAACGTAGTAATAGTGGCTGACATTTATTAAGATTCACCAGTGTGTAATTTAAGTTGAACGGTTTATCCCTAGTTGAGGCCTGTAGGCTTTTTTGTTTCCTGGGTTGTTGGGTTTTTTTTAATTGAGATACATTTGACCTGTAGCTTTGTATTAGACTTAGGTGTTCAGCATAATGATTTGATATGTGTACATATGGGGAAATAATTACTGCAATAAGTTTGGTTAACATCCATCACCACACACAATTGCAATTTTTTTTTCTTGTGATGAGAACTTTTAAGAACCTTTAAGCTTCTACGCTCATAGTAACTTCCAAATGTGTGATCAGAGCTGCTAACTACAGTCACCATGCTGAACATGACATCTCCATGACTTATTTATCTTGTAACTGCAAGTTTGTGCCTTTTGGCCCACTTTGCCCATGTTTGTCTGTTTTTTAAGCAGTGACGTTTTATTCTCCCCTGTTTTCTGCCTCATTGGTAACCACATTGAATGATGTTTCTCCACATAAAGACGGATGTGCATTAGTGTCTCCCCCTTTGTTATCCAAACCGTAGACTAACATATTCCCAACCCAGTACTTTGTGTGTTTTCACCTAACACTGTCTCCTAGAGATATTTCCATACCAATATTAGTGGGTGTGTCTAATTGTTCTTAGAGGGTACGGGGCCTTGAAACTTCTGCAAGAGGAGTCTGCAAGGCAAGGAGAAAATATCCCCTGTTTCCCTGCAGCTGCAAGGAAAGCAGATGTGGTTGAGCCTTCAAACTACAGAAACCAGTGTGTAGGGAGGAGTTATGTAAACTATGAACCAGCAAAATAACCCCTAACCTCTGTTCCAATTGATTTTCCTACTTAATATGCATTGCTCTGGTAATGATGTTTAATTGTTTTTCTTTTCTCAAAGGTATAAAGCCCTAGTGAAGTTTGTTAGCCAGAAAGGCAGCCTGTAGTTTTTCATATGAAGCTCCTCTGTGAATGAAGCCACAATTGCATTAAAGACTGTTTGGTATATATTTAGCCCCGAGTTGCATTTAAACACTATATAAGGGGTGCCTGGGTGGCTCTGTTGGTTGAACATTCGACTCTTTTCAAGTATATATATTTTTTAAGTTTATTTTGGGGGGGAAGGGGCAGAGAGAGAGAGAGAAAGAGAGAGAATCCCAAGTAGGCTCACCACTCAGCACAGAGCCTGATGTGGGGCTTGAACTCCCAAATCATGAGGTCTTGACCTGAGCCAAAGTCAGATGCTTAACCCAGTGAGCCGCCCAGCCTCCCCTAAAGATATTTTCTTTATTTTTTTATTTTTATTTTGAGAGAGAGGGGGTGCGCCAGCATGGGGAGAGGTAGAGAGAGAAGAGAGACAGAGAATCCCAAGCAGGCTCTGTGCTGTCAGCTCAGAACCCAGTGCAACTTGGTGTCAGGAACCAGGAGATCACGACCTGAGGCAAAATCAAGAATTGAATGCTCAGGGGTGCCTGGGTGGCTCCTTCAGTTAAGTGCATCTGACTTGAGTTTTGGCTCAGGTCACGATCTCACATGGGATCGTGGGATCGATCTCTGCATTGGGCTGTGTGCTGACAGTGTAGAGTCCGCTTGGGATTCTCTGTTTACCTCTCTCTCTGCCCCTCTCCTGTGCATGTGCACGTGTTCTCTCTCTCTCTCTCTCTCTCTCTCTCTCTCTCTCTCTCTCTCTCTCTCTCTCAAGTAAACATTAAAAAAAGAAGAACCCACTTATACAATGCATTTTAACTAAAGAACTTCTCTAGAGCGGTGCCTCTCGAAATTGCCCTGTGATCAGCAGCATCGTAATCACCTGGTGTTTTGTTACAAATGCAAATTTCCAGACCCAAGTCCAGACATGCTGAAAATCAGAAACTGTGGATGGGCCCACCCATCTGTTTTTGTTTTTGTTTTTATGTATGTATGTATGTATTTGTAGAGAATGCGCCTGAGTTGGGGAGGAGCAGAAAGAATCCCAAGCAGACCCCAGTGTGGGGCTTGAACTCTTGAACCATGAGATTAGGACCTGAGCCTAAGTCAAACGTTTAACTGACTGAGCCACCCAGGTGCCCTGTGTTTTTTTAACAAGCTCCCAGATGATACTGTTGCATGCTAAAATTTCAGAACCACTGCTCTAGACTGGAGGCGAGGTCTAGTTTACATACCATAAACCTTATTCTTTGGAACGCTACAATTCAGTCGTTCTTGTAACTATTGTTTACAAGGTGCATAATCTTACTTTATCTTTATGGCTCACACACTATATTCTTTTACCTTGGAAAGTGAGAATCACCATATTCTAGCAGCTTTTTTTTTCTGAAAATAAATACACCCAAAATCAAATGCTATCTTATCTAAAGGAATTAGTAATGTATGTCAAATCACATATGATTTTTTGGCAGATACGAAAAGAAGGGAGAGGTAAATACAGTCCAGATCAGCTGTGTGTTCTCGACAATGTGAAGATGAATTTGAGAAGGTTTGTCGCTTACCAAGAAACTGTTGAGAAAAGACTGACTACTTGAACTACTGAAAGACCAGTTCTTGCCCCAAGTGTTCAATGCTAAAAAGTACCGAAGGGTTTCCTTTGAGTGTATGTGTTTCTAAAAGTCATTTTTTAAATCCCCATATCCTGTACATTAGTTTGAAGTTTGCAAAAACTTCAAAACCTGTCGGAAACTCTCTTTTGAGCTCTGGGATCTGTGGCATTTCTAGTTTCTGTAAGTGATGTTTCCTGCATGTTTTAATCACTGGAAACACGAAGAGGGGAAGAGTAGAAACACAAAGGAATCTCAGGTGGCTCTTCATCAGCAGCAAAGAAACTTTCAAACAATCATGTTTTCCTTGAATTTTGCAGGAAGAGAAAATCCAAAGCATTGCTTGGATGCTCTTTAAAGCAAGTATCATTTTATATGTGCTGCCAGAGTGAGGAAGCCAAGTATCATTTTATATTAGAGGAATCTTTAACTAAATATGAAGACAAGCTTTCAAAAAGGATTTTGGTGTGAAGTAAAGCAATTACATTTACCTTTTCCGAAGAAGTGAGTGGATTGAGTTTGTATTCCAACTATTTAGTAGAATATACTAATGAATTAATGAGACCATTGTCATCCTCTACAAATGGAGCTGATCAGTTACTGCTGTGTAACATCACTCCTTGTTTAATTTGATATGGAATCAATTAGGAGAGAATATTTTTCAATAAATAACTTGGTAATTGAAAACTCTGTGTCTTACAAAGTCTTTTTTAAGATACCAGATAATCCTGTTCCTGGGTTGTTTGCTTGCTAATGGATATTGCTTTGACTGTATGTGAGACATTAAAAAGACTTACAGCAGGAATCCCCAGCATTACTCTTCAATGTCCTTGCATTAATAGGGTGACAGCTGGAGCAGGGGATGGGGGAGTTTCAGTGACATCATTGTCTGAGGGCGGGGGGTGGGGGGGTGGGGGGTGGTGGTTCTGGACCAGCTCCATTGTCCATTCATTTGCCTGATCAGAAGAGTTGTTGATGAAGATTTGGAAATTTCCCCACAATTGATCTCAGTTGTCCTGTTAAAAGGCCCAGTACCTAGTGTAGGGCTTACCTTTCTCATCTAGGTAACATCTGTCACTTCACACACTTCAATTTTTTTCCTTGTGATGAGAACCTTTAAGATTTACTCTCTTAGTAACTTTCTAATACACAATACAGTATAGCTATTGTCCCCGTCACATTACATCCCCATGACTTATAACTGAAAGTTTGTACCTTTGTCTCCCTTCACCCATATTGCCATCCCCCCCCCCCCCCCCACACACACTTCAGGCAACCACCAATATGTTCTCTGTATCTATGAGCTTAGGTTTTTTTGTTGATTCCTCATATATGTGAGATCATACACTAATTTTCTCTAACTTAATTTCACTTAGCATAATGTCCTCAAGGTCCATACATATTGTTGCAAATGACAGGATTGCTTTCCTTGTGGCTGAGTAGTATTCCATTGTGTGTGTGTCGGGGGGTGAACACACACACACACACACACACGCACACACTTTTTCTTTATTCATTGATGGACACTTAGCTTGTTTCTATGTCTTGGCTATCATAAATTATGCTGCAGGGAACATGAGATGTACAGATACATTTTTGAGGTAGTGTTTTAGTTTCCTTTGGATATATACTCAGAAGCAGAATTGCTGGGTCATATGGTAGTTTGTTTTCAGTTTTTTGAGGAATGTCTGTACCTTTCCACAGTGGTTGCACCAACTTACATTCCCACCAACAGTGCATAAGGGTTTCCTTTTCTGCACATCCTCACCAACCCTTGTTTTCTTTTGGATACTAGTTCTCACAGTTGTGAAGTGGTATCTCATTGTGGTTTTGAGAGGATTCTTTCAATGAAGAACAGCCTCAGACTTCTCTCTGCTTCAGATAATTTTCAAGGAAAATAAAATGTCTAATTCTAGCACAGGCCCTAATACCTAGTAGGGTCTTGATGAATATTTGTTGAATGAATAAATGTTAGTGAGTTTCTGTTTTATTAAGCAACCTCTAAAGCAGTCGTCCCGTAGAATACTAGAAGGGGAGGTCTTACATAGAAAACATGCCATCCAGAAATTTCAGAGTCTAAGGCATTGGTAGTTTGGCTTATATCGTTACATTTAATTTTGCTATTTGAACAACAGGGAAAGATGGGAAAAGATTAAATATACTTTGTGGCTCTGTTTACATAATAGCTCAGTAGAGCATGCAAAATTATTCACGGCACAGTATAATAGAAACTATCATTTTCTCCTGTATGACTATAGGGAAAAAAATCTTTATTTTTAATATTTTTTTGTTTCGAGAGAGAGGAGAGAGAGTGCACATGCACACACACACAAGCAGGGGAGGGAAAAATAGAGAATCCCAAACAGGCCCCGTGCTGTCAGCGCAGAGTCCAACATGGGGTCCATCCCACGACTGTGAGATCACAACCTGAGCCAAAATCAAGACTCAGATGCTTAACTGACTGAGCCACCCAGCCACCTCAAACAATCTACTTCAAACTATATTTATTTGTAAATCATCCAGAATAGTCCAGTAGAAATGAGCACTATTTTAAGTGTTGAAGTACAAACTCAGGTGAGATCTGTTGTTTTAGGAGATATTTTTAAGTGTTCAACCTACCATGGCATGTTTGCCCAAAGGAAATGAAAATCACTGCTTTACTTCTCATTTTTTTAACTTTTTTTTTTGGGGGGGGGGGACCTTTAAGATGGAAATTATTTTATTTTATTTTAACTTTTTTAATGTTTTTATTTATTTTTAAAGGAGAGAGAGAGACAGGGCATGATCAGGGGAGGAGCAGAGAGAGAGGGAGACATAGAATCTGAAGCAGGCTCCAGGCTCTAAGCTGTCAGCACAGAGCCCGGTGCAGGGCTTAAACTCACGAACTGTGAGATCATGACCTGAGCCGAAGTCGGATGCTTAACTGACTGAGCCACCAGGCGCCCTATTTTATTTTAAAACAGAATTGATTTTGAAATAACAGTCCTTTAATTACATTTCTTTATTTGCAATTTTATCTCTTGCTTTTATTTAGCCTTTTGAAGAAGTACCTTTGAGTTGTCAGGATAGGGAAGGGCCCTTATCTTTTCGGCATTCCTGTTCACCCAGTTCTGCTGGAGGCTTCCTGCCTTTTCGAAATTGCATGGACCAATATTTGATTGTATTTAGCCAATAGATAGGACATGAGCAATTTTACAACTCACTTCACAATATCCAGAAATTCTTTATTTTCAGGAACAATAATAAAATCATACTATAGTATTTTAAAATATCCACTTTGAGCAGAAGACTCCTTGTCTGTGCCATTTGATTTTTGTGAAGTATGGATTTCTAGTACATGTGTAGCCCATACATCTGTCCCTTCAAAAGAAAGTTTTTCATTGTTTCTGTCCTATTAATGCTTTAAGTCTTCTAAATAGACCATGATACTCATAGATTGTCTGTTACCAAAGAAATTCTTGGCCTCTTGGATGATTCCACCATAGGACTTGGAAAGTTGTGAAGCCTGTGGACAAATGGGGTCTTCTTTTCTGGGGCAGCTTATTAGACCATCCTTATGACTGCACTGGGTCCATTGTGCCCTGTGCCTGTATTTACTGTCCACTTATAGACCCTGATCTGCCTCCCCTCTTGTCAATTTTGTGACCTACCCTAGAATTTTATAGTAAACTTTATTTTTTTGATAGCCACGATGAATTTTTGCTGCGTATAGCCGGAAAATGCCTGTAATTTTCTAGAACTTTTTCTGGACATATCCATCTATACATCCATCGAATAATACATTGTTTCTGTAATGGGAACATACTGTTCTATAACTTGGCTTTTTTCTGTAACAGTAATTTATGAATGTATTGTTATGTCAGAATCATCGTTAGGTCTAATGGTAGCCTTTTCTTTTTGAAAATGAAAACTACTTCATTTCTATTAGATGTTCTGTTAGATCTTAGTTTGATAGGTTGGGGTAAGGTTTGCTTTTCTCTGCCTGTTCTCGAGACAGCATTTTTAAACATTCTTTTGAGTCTTCCGGTGGTTTGGAGAGTTTAATCTTCTCATTTGTCGAACCTAATCCCAAATTGTATACAAAATAAACTCATAGGAAAATAAATAAATACATACATAAGCCCATAGAAACTCTGGGATGAGGACCAAAGACTTAGAAATCTAGTACTGGTTTTACAGTAATAATTCTCACCCTTTTTCAGGTCATTAATTTCACTTAGAATCTGATGAAAATCATAGACTCCTCAACTAGATGCACTGCATTAATTATCTTTTGTGTAACAAGTTACCCTGAAATTGGTAGCTTAAAATAATGAAATTTATTATCTCTTAGTTTCTGTGGGCCAGGAATTCAGGAGCCACTTAGCTGGGTGTTTCTTCCTCAGGGTCTCACGAGCTTGCAGCAAAGATGCTGGCCATGGCTGCAGTCAACTGAAGTCTTGACCGGTGCTGGCAGATTTCTTCCAAGGTGGCTCACTCACATGGCTGTTGGCAGGAGGCCTCATTCTTCACTGTGAGTGTCATCATGACATAGCACCTGGCTGCCCCCAGTGTCAGTGTTCCAAGAGAGAGGAGGAGAAAGCTAGTCTCACAAGTGACATCGTCTCTTTTGCCACATTTTTATTTGTTAAGTCATAAGTCCAATCCATGCTCACGTAGAGGAAAATTAAGTTGCGCTTTAAAAAAAAAAATTTTTTTTAATGTTTATTGATTTTTGAGGCAGAGAGAGAGAGACAGAGCTGGTGCGCCAGCGGGGGAGGGGCAGAGAGAGAGGGAGACAGAATCCCAAGCAGGCTCTGCACTGTCAGCACAGAGCCCAATGCGGGGCTTGAACGCACAGACCATGAGATCATGACCTGAGCCAAAATCAAGAGTCAGATGCTTAACCAGCTGAGCCACCCAGGCACCCCTAAGTTGCACTTCTTGAAGTGAGATGTATTAAAGAATTGTTAGATGTAGACATATTTTTTTTCAAAGTTTTTTATTTGTACGTATTCAAAGTATTTTATTTTTAAGTAATCTCTACCCCTGATGTGGGGCTTGGACCTACAACCCCAAGATCGAGTCACATGGTCTACCGACTGAGCCAGCTGGCTGCCCCAGTAGACATATTTTGAAATCACCACATGCGCATACCTTTATATTTTGCTTAGGGGTTCAGAGTGTTTTTGGATTTATTTGATTTATTTGATTTATTTACCTGATTTATGGGCATCAGGTTGAGAATTGCAATTTTGTACTGCAGTTGGTTACTCTTCAAGGTTTAAGTTAGAAGGTATTCTGAGCAACTCTAGATGCAATTGTTTCTTAATAAATATTACACAGATATTTACCACCATTTTAGTTTTTCTTCCCAATGAATGAAGTGAAAGTAGTTGAAACATGAAGTAACTCAAGTTTCTCACTTGCTTTTATGTGTACTCATTTACTCACAAGATACAAAGTTTCAAATCCTTTGCTATATCCTGCAAGTAGCATGACCACACGGCCAGGTTTGCCTGACTAGGATTGTGCCTGTCAGACCAGCATAATTATTATTTTTTTAAAGTCTTTATTTTTTACCTACTTTTTTGAGAGAGAAAGCAAGCGTGAGTCAGGGAGGGGCAGAGAGAGAGGGAAAGAGAGAGAATTCCAAGCAGGCTCTGCACTGCCCACAACGCAGAGCCAGATGTGGGGTTCGAACCCACGAACCGCAAGACCATGACCTGAGCTGAAGTCAGATGTTTAACCGACTGAGCCACCCAGGCGTCCCCCAGCATAATTATTGATGGCACTGTATTTGACTGCCAAAACGGCCCTGGATGAAGATTAAAATAAATTGATGAGACACTGTGAGATCTAGAATTGGGGATGGGACCAGGATAGAAAGAGCTATAATGGACTGAGACAACTGACCATGTCCAACTTGCGATGTGGAGTAGATGATAGCGTTTTATCAGTGTTAGATTCCCTGTTTCTATCACTGTAGTCATGAAAGAGAATGTCCTTGTAAAGGGGCAGGTCCCTTGACTTACTCTCCAGTGATCCCGAAAAATAATCATTTATATATAAATGTAGAGAGAATCACGAAGCGAATGGACAAAAGGTAAACAGTAAATCGGGAGAGGGTACATGGACTTCTCTGAACTATCCTTGCAACTTCTCGTTGTTTGAAATTATATTAAAATAAAAACTTAGAAAATGAATATTTAAAAGGCTGAAAAGTACTCCAGTTTAGACATTAAATTATAGGATTATCCTACCCATAACTCCTTGCATAGCCTGGTCCTGCTTGACCCTCTGGTCTCCTGTTCTGCTCTCTGCCTCACTCTAAGCTTCAGCCATTCTGTCCTTTACTCATTTGTGTGAGCATGTATATGCATACCCACTACCGGGCTTCTTCCTCCTTGCCCCAGGCCCCCTCCCCCTCTCCCCTTTCATCTAGTTATCTAATCGTCCTTCAGAACTCCCAGGGGTGCCTGGCTGGCCCAGTCAGTAGAACACTCGACTCTTGATCTCAGGCTTGTGAGTTGGAGCCCCATGTGGGGTGTAGAGATTACTTACAAATAAAATCTTAAAAACAAACAAACAAAAACTCAGTTTGATTAGCAATTCCATAGGGAAACTTTCTCTAACCCTTTAGACAAGATCAGGGGTCACTGTTCTAGACACTAAGAGTGTTTACCCTTTCTTCATAAAGCACTTCATTTTTTAATTTCTTTTTAAATTTATTTTTTGGAAGAGTGCAGGCAGGGGAGGGGCAGAGAGGGGGACGAGGATCCGAAGCAGGCTCTGTGCTGACAGGCTGACAGCAGTGAGCCCGATGTGGGGCTTGAACTCATGAACCACGAGATCAGGACCTGAGCCAAGGTCGGATGCTCAACCGACTGAGCCAACTGAGCCACCCAGGTGCCCTAAGAGCATTTCATTCTTGTTCAGATTTATTGAAGTTCCTAACTGTGTGCTGGGCATTCTGCTAGATACCGAGGACACCAAGGTAAACAAATATAGCCCTTGTCTCGCAGAGGTTAAGGGCTAGTAGGAGACATACAATCTATGTAAAATTACGGATATGACAAATGCTACCAAGGGGGAGGGTACCTGATGCTACGAAGCTACATGGGACACCAGGGAAGACTTTCCTGAGAAACGATAGAAGCAGTTAACTAAGAGAAAAAGCAGGGAGAATAGTTTCCAGGAAGAGAGAACAGCATGTACAAAGATCCTGGGGCTAGAGAGAGTGAGACAAGGATAAGGGGCCAGTAGAAGCTCCCCTGTGGTGGGTGTTCCTTGCTGGGTATGACCAGTGAGGCAGGTGGGGACCAGACTGCCAGGGTTTTTTAAGATGTCGCATCTTTATCTTACAAGCAAATGGGAAAATAAAGTACTTCAAATACTTTTCAGCAGAAACAGATAGAGAAGAGGGATGATATGATCACACTACAATCTTGGAAACCTCTGCTCTGGCTACGAAGTGAAGAAAAGATTAGAGGTGAGCCAGAGAGAAACAGGTAGACCAGCCAGGAGGTTACTGGGGTGGTCTGGGAAATAGGTGGTGTTGGTTCTGATCAGGGTGGTGTTGATGAAGTAGAAAGTTACAACAGCAGGTGGTAATGGATTAGACACAAGGGGGAAAACAGCAAGATGGAGGAAGGCATCAAGGTTGACTCAAGTTTCTGGCTTATGTAACTTGTTGGATGGTGTTACCCTTCACCAAAGTAGGAAACACCAGAAGAGGAGTAGGCTGGAGGAAAACTGATGAGTTTATTCTGTTACTGTATCAGATAAGATGTTTTTGAGTGTAAACAACAGAAAACATGGATCTACTGTCTTAAATTGTAGTGAGCTTACTATCTCACTTAAAATCCAGTGAGGGCTGGTTGATTCAGAAGCTCATTGGCATCATCAGATCTCCAGTCTCTTTCCCCATTTTTTTCTTCCTGCTTCAGCATACAGGGTAGCTCCCTTTTGTGGTTGGAAGACGGCTGGAGACATCAGTGTCCAGAGCCAGGAAAGGGACTTTCTCCTTGTTTTGTCTCTTTAAGGGCTGAATACTTGTCCCAGAACCCCCCGCAGCAAACCTCCCCTCTGTATCAGCCATAGCACTTGATGTTATATGCTGTAACAAACAATCCCAATGACCATGTGGCTCAACACAATAAAAATTTATTTCCCACTCACATTCCCGTTCTGTGCAAGCTGGGTGGCTCTCTTGGGAATCTAGGATCCTTCTTTTACATGCTTCCACGATATTGGAGTCATTTTCTTTTAGCCTTATGGGTGACTAAGGAGAGAGTGACCTAAGGATCTCACTTGCATTTTAGGGCTAAGCCCCAACGTGGCAACTATTATTTTTGCCCACATTGCATTGGCCAAAACCAGTTCCCCACCCTAACCTAACAGCATAGGAGGCTGAGAAATGGAGTCTTAGTCTGTGCCCCAAAAGAGGAGCCAGAATTGGTCAGCATGTAGCCAGTCTGTTGTATCCTCACATGTCAGCAGGCAGAATTGGGTCAAATACCTCTTTCTGCTTCTACCACTGATAAGGGGATGGAATTACTGTGGTTGGCTTATATTAATCATATCTCTGTGAGTCGAGATTTTCCTCCTATACTTCAATCAGAACAACATGTTGCAAACAATTGAACACAAAAGCAGCACTTACTGGGGCCATCTTTCAGCCACAGAAGGGAGTTAATCACCCCCTTCACTGGATTTTTTATAAGATAAAAAAGTCATTATGGTTTAAACCAGTTGATTCACATTTTCTGTTATTTGTACAGAATGGAAGTGGAAACCATATGACCCTCTTAATAGATGAAAAAAAAAAGCATTTGAAAAAAAAAATCTAACACTCTTAGCAAACTAGCAGTAGAAGACTTTCTTAACCATTTAAATAACATCTACAAAAACCCTACAGCTGATGTCATACTCAATGGTGAAAGATTGAATTATTTTTGCCTAAGATCAGAAATGTGGCAAGGATTTTCATTCTGACCACTTATATCCAATATTATACTGGAAATCCTAACCAGTGTAATAAAGGAAAAAAAAAAAAGATAAGTAAAAGGAATATGTATTAGGAAGAAGCAAGACTGACTTTATTTGCAGTTGTCATGTATTTAGAAAATTCTTAAGAACATACAAAAAAGCTACTAGAATTAGTAAACTTAGTGAGATCACAGGATACAGGATCAACATTAAAAAGTCCGTTGTATTTCTATATACTAGCAATGAAGAATCCAAAAAGGAAATTCAGGTAATAATCGTATTTGTGTTAGCATCCAAAAATGTATGAAGGAATACATTTATAGAAGATATGTAATAGATGTACATTGAAAACTACAAAACATGGTTGAGAGATGTTAAAGAAAACCTACATGAATGGAAAAAGTGCATGGATTGGAAGATGACATCTCTCCCCAAACTGCTGTATAGCTTCAAGGCAATCCCAATCAATGTCTCAGCAAGCTTTTCTGTAGAAATTGACAACCGGACTCTAAAATTTATGTGGAGGGGCACCTGGGTGGCTCGGTCAGTTGAGCATCTGACTTCAGTTTAGGTCATGATCTCATGGCTCATGAGTTCGAGTCCTGCATTGGGCTCTGTGTTGACAGCTCAGAGCCTGGAGCCTGCTTCGGATTCTGTGTCTCCCCCTCTCTCTCTGCCCCTCCCCCACTTGATATCTCTCTCTCTCCCTCCCTCCCTCCCTCCCTACCTCTCTCTCTGTCTCTCTCTCTCTCTCTCTCAAAAATAAACATTAAAAAAACTTAAATTAAAAAAATAAAATTTATGTGGAAATGCAAAGGACTTAGAATATCCAAAACAACATTTTATTTTATTTTATTTTATTTTATTTTAAATTTTTTTTAACGTTTATTTATTTATTTATTTTTATTTTTTTTTTCAACTTTTTTAAAATTTATTTTTGGGACAGAGAGAGACAGAGCATGAACGGGGGAGGGGCAGAGAGAGAGGGAGACACAGAATCGGAAACAGGCTCCAGGCTCCGAGCCATCAGCCCAGAGCCCGACGTGGGGCTTGAACTCACGAACCGCGAGATCATGACCTGAGCCGAAGTCGGACGCTTAACCGACTGAGCCACCCAGGCGCCCCCAAAACAACATTTTAAAAGGTGAACAAATTTGGAGAACTTCTACTACCTGATTTTAAAACTTATTGTAAAGCTATAGTGATTGAGACAGTACAATATTGTCATAAGGAAAGACATAAAGATCATTGGAATAAAATTGAAAGTCCAGAAAGAGACCGATAATTATATGGCCAAAAGCTTTTCCACTAAGGTGCCAGATTAATTCAATAGAGAAATAATGGTCCTTTTAGTAAAAGTGCTAGAAAAACTGAAATCTATATGGAAAGAGATGTATTCAAGAGTCAAGGCTTAATAAAATTAATACTTTTTACTAATTCATTAAGCACATTTTTAAAAATTACAGTCTACTGGAGTGCCTGGGTGGCTCAGTCAGCTGAGCATCCAACTCACGATTTTGGCTTGAGTCAATCTTACGGTTCATTGGGATCAAGCTGAGCATTGGGCTGTGTGCTGACATTGTGGAGCCTGCTTGGGATTCTCTCTCCCTCTCTCTCTGCCCCTCCCCTGCTCTGGCATGCACACTCTCTCTCTCAAAATAAATAAATAAACATTAAAAATAAATAAAATTTCAGTATGCTTAACATACAGCATCAAGCACATTCTTAAGTACAGCTGCCTCTTTTTTTCTGTAAGTGCATGATAGGGAAGAATACAATTACTATTAGTAGAGTTGGTGCCAATGCCTTGATTCATAGTAGTCATAAGCAGTTTTATGAGCCCTTGCTTTTGTGTCTACAGATCAATATGTCAACACAGCAAAAGAGGCAAGTCACGGGGCCCTTGGCTGGTTCAGTCAGTGGAGCATGCGACTCTAGACCTCAGGGTTGTAAGTTCGAGCCCCACATTGAGTATAGAGATTACTTAAAAATCTTTAAAAATTGGGGTGCCTGGGTGGTTCGGTTGGTTGAGTGTCTGACTTTAGCTCAGGTCATGAAACATGTGCTCACATGGCGAGGGTAGGGGAAGTAGAGGAAGAGAGAAGGGGAGGGGCAGAGAGAGAGGGAAAGAGAGAGAATCCCAAGCAGGCTCCACACTCTCAGCGCAGAGCCCAATGTGGGGCTTGAACCTATGAACAGTGAGGTCATGTCCTGAGGTGAAATCAAGAGTTGGACCCTTAACTGACTGAGCCACCCAGCCACAGGATTTTCTTTTGCTCTATCGTTAGATAGTATCTAACCAAAAAAATGTTATGTCTTTTTTTTTTTTTTAATTTTTTTTTTTCAACGTTTATTTATTTTTGGGACAGAGAGAGACAGAGCATGAACGGGGGAGGGGCAGAGAGACAGGGAGACACAGAATCGGAAACAGGCTCCAGGCTCCGAGCCATCAGCCCAGAGCCCGACGCGGGGCTCGAACTGAACTCCCGGACCGCGAGATCGTGACCTGGCTGAAGTCGGACGCTTAACCGACTGCGCCACCCAGGCGCCCCTGTTATGTCTTTATATAGTAGAAGATTCTCAAATTTTGCCCTATTAGAGAAATTTGTATCTTTAATTGAAACTATTTTGGTTCACTTAATTGAGCATTTTCTTAATTTAATGAACAGAATTAAATTGAGTTATGCTTTTTCTATGCAGAGTGAGAAATTATAAGCAAGTGGTTTCCAGTATTTGCTTAAATGTATTTTTATCCTCCCTAATCTTATATAGGGATCCTAATTTTGAGAACACAGCTGCCCTAAAATTTTAACATTTTCAGCGATATATGCCTGTCCATGTAAAGAACAAATTCTTTTGAATAAAGGAGCTTCTTTAATTACTTCCATTTAGTATGAAATCAGGAAAAACACTTTGCTACTCTCATTTATAGGGACCAATTTCTGGAGTTTATTTAACATAAAAGACAAAGTTATTCAAGTAAAATCAAAAGAAATTAAGAATTTTTTTAATGAATGCTATTGAACTAATTGGAATAGTGGATCGTTTTTAGGGCCACCAGATTTTAAATTACAGACAGTAGAACAGGTACAGGACACGGAGCTGAAATGATTTTACAAAACTGTTTGAAATCATTGCCTAACTTTTTTCCTTTTTTGTTTCTTTAAAAAAATTTTTTTTTAATGTGTATTCATTTTTGAGAGACAGAGACAGAGCATGAGCAGGGAAGGGGCAGAGAAAGAGAAGAAGACACAGAATGTGAAGCAGGCTCCAGGCTCTGAGCCGTCAGCACAGAGCCAGATGCGGGGCTCGAACTCACAAACTATGAGATCATGACCTGAGCCAAAGTCAGACTCTCAACCGACTGAGCCACCCAGGCACCCCTTTCCTTTTTTATTACAAACATCAGTGTACAAAGTCAGAAAATGTTTAAAATTGTCTCAGTGTTTAAAACATTACACACTCTAATAACAAAATCAACTATATTATGCAATTATTTTCACTAAAATTTGCACATGAATTTAATGCATCTCACAGTTCGATAAAATATCCTGATAAACCATCCCCTTCCTCCAAAATTTAAAGCCATATGAATGATATGGGAGTTTTCACTTTTGGTCTGTCACGTTGAATTATAAGGTAGAATAAGTTCTGGAAAATTCAAAACATGACCTTTTCCCATTGCTCTATTGAAAGAAGTTATAATTCCTTTAAATTTTTAAAAATAAGTTTTATTTTTTTATTATGCTTTTAAAGTTTATTTATTTATTTTGAGAGAGAAAGAGAGCAATAGTGGGAGAGGGGCAGAGAGAGAGAGGGAGAAAGAGAGAATCCCAAGCAGGCTCTGTGCTGACAACATGGAGCCCCATGCAGGGCTTGATCCCAGGAACAGTGAGATCATGACCTAACTAAGAGTCGGATGCTTAACTGACTGAGCTACCCAGGTGCCCCTCCTTTAATTTTTTAACGTTATATTTAACATACATATCATAAAACAGGTTTACATGTATCTGATGAATAATTAATGCCAGAAAAGTCCGTGAAAAATTTTTGTGTCTTCCATTTCCTCCCCCAAAGGTACCCCTACTGGTTTTGCATTCAGCCTTCCAGAAATTCTCTTCGCATAACAAAGGACATATATTTGTTCTTCCCTTGTTTTGGAATGCAAATGGTAGCTTACTCTTCACACTGTTCAATACCTTGATGCTGTTAGTTAATATCTTAGAGATCTTTCTGTATCAACATGTACAGAACTGCCCTCATTCTTTTTGGCAGCTCTATAGAATTCCATTGAAGGGTTGGAACCATAATTTAGTCTTGTCTTAGAGAGGAAGCCAGCCCTGATCTCTAATCTAAACGATTAGACTCGAGCCAGACAGTGTGGGCTCCAATCCTGACTCTACCCCCTTCTCACTGTGTAAACTTGGACAAATGACTTAATTTCTGCACCTCAGTTCTCTCATCTGAAAAAGGTAATAATGAATAATGACAGTGCCACTGAACAGGTTTGTTGTTGAGGGCTGAGTGAGTGAATATTTGTAAGACACAGAAAAGTGCCTAACATGTTAAATGCTATACAAATGTTCTTAAGTAGATGGATATCTAGATTGTTTCTAGTCTTTTGCTACTACAGATAATGCTGCAGTGAATATTCTATTACTTGTATGACTGGGCACAAGATCCTAGAGTTTGAATTGCTGAAGGGTAAAAAGAAAAATAATATATATATATACACCCTTTCTCTGATGTATTTTTCTTCTTTAGTACTTAAAACCATTTGACATATACATTTATTTTTTTATGTGTTTACTTATTTATTTCGAGAGCATGCGTGAGCAGGGGAGGAGCAGAGAGAAAGAGAGTCTGAAGGAGGCTGTACGCTGATAGAACAGAGCCCGACTCAGGGCTCCATCCCATGACGTGAGATCATGACCTGAGCCGAGATCAAGAGTTGGACACATAACCGACTGAGCCACCCAGGCGCCCCTGGCATATATACATTTAGAACTTTGTATTTTAAAAAAATTTTTTAAATATTTATGTATTAGTTTTGAAAGACAGAGAGACAGAGCGTGAGCAGGGGAGGGGCAGAGAGAGAGGGAGACCCAGAATCTGAAGCAGGCTCCAGGCTCCGAGCTGTCAGCACAGAGCCCGACGTGGGGCTTGAACCCACGAGCCGTGAGATCATGACCTAGGCCGAAGTCGGACGCTCATCTGACTGAGCCAGCCAGGCACCCCAAGAACTTCGTATTTTTAATTCCCCAAATTGTCCCAAATTTCTTCTTTTAACATTTGGAAAGAAAAATGACAACCAGCAACCTGAGAAAACTTCCTGTGTTCTAGATTTTTAAAGACGGCTTTAGAAAGCACCAGGCATCTGGAAGCCACGTGTCCTGTAGCTCTCACCATGCTCTTTCCTGCTAGAGATGAAGAGGTGAGCAAGTCCCTGTTCCTCCCTGTCTGTGCGAGGGGGGTGCTTGCAGAGTCCCCGTAGAGAATGAAAGACCTGTGAGTCTCTGTGATCTGTGTAATGACATGGACGGCGGAATAAATTCTGGGGGAAAAGAAGAAAAGAGGCGATTAAGTTTACTTAGAAGTTTCAGGAAGAAAGGTGTGGCAATGCTGCTTTGCACACATCCTTACCCCTTTGGTGCACATTGGCCTGACTTCCAGCTGCCAGTCCCCTGCCACTTCCTTGCCTGAGGTCTTTCTTTGGCCCCTAGGTCCTCCTTGGCCCCAACATGACAGCTCAGAAGTGTAAGGAGTGGATGAAACTCACCCACCCCCTGACCCGCCACCCTGAGAAAATCCCTCCATCATTGACTGGCAGGAAGAAGTGTGTAAATAAATACCCAGCACTCTTGCCCCCTCTGTGGGGTGGCTCTGAGATCCCAGAGTTCTCCCGCAGGATTAAGTCTTAGTCGCTCACACTGGGACCCTGTTTGAAAACAAACCTTTATTGCTGCCTTCCCTTCGCTATCTGATTTCCCTTCTCCCACGCTGATGTCTCCTGGGATCACCTGCCACATAAATTGCTTGCACTTGACACATTGGCTCAGTGTCTGCTTCTGGGAGAACCCAAAGCAACACAAGGCATATATTAAAGTTGTGTTTTAGGGGAGAAAATTGTGCATGTGTGAGATTTATAAATTCATAAATTTACATTCAGCGTGTGTAATAGCTTTGTGCATTAGCCATTCATGGAATAGCGTTAGTCAATGTGCAAGGCGATTATCTTAGATTTCTCGCCTTAGGATAGAAGATAATTCTCATTTCCAGTTATCAAATTAATTTCCTTTTGCAGATATCAAAGATTACTTAAGTCAGTTTATATCTCTATTTAATAGAAATTAATTTGATTTGAGATTAAATTATATTTCGTCTACTTGGGATCAGAACAATATAGTTGTTTGAACTGGGAAGACAATGTATTTAAAAATTCTAGGGGTGGGGCGCCTGGGTGGCGCAGTCGGTTAAGCGTCCGACTTCAGCCAGGTCACAATCTCGCGGTCCGTGAGTTCGAGCCCCGAGTCAGGCTCTGGGCTGAGGGCTCGGAGCCTGGAGCCTGTTTCCGATCCTGTGTCTCCCTCTCTCTCTGCCCCTCCCCCGTTCATGCTCTGTCTCTCTCTGTCCCAAAAATAAATTTAAAAACGTTGAAAAAAAATTTTTTTAATTCTAGGGGTGCCTGCATGGCTCAGTCAGTTAAGTGTGGGACTCATGATATTGGCTCAGGTCATGATCTCACAGTTCACGGGTTTGAGCCCTGCATCGGGCTCCGTGGTGACAGTGCAGGGTCTGCTTGGGATTCTCTTTCTCTGCCCCTCCCCTGCTTGCACACACACTCTCTCTCAAAAAATAAATAAACTTAAAAAATTAAAAATTAAAAAAAGTTCTAGTGGGAAAATCTGACGACACACCCCACATTTGTCATGTCGCTGCCAGTTACAGGGGAGGCAAGTTCAAGAGGGAAATCTCTCACCCTCAAACTGAAAATTGCCGGTGGGTTCTCAGCTCCAAACAGCGAACTTCAAGGCTACGTTTTGAGATCTAATCTAGGAGTGTGTGGATGGAAATTCTTGCTGAACTACGGGTGAAAGTACAGCTGAAAAGCCAATTGCTAAGTTCTTACACAGCAGGAATGAGATGAAATGAGACCCTGGAAAATCAGAGCAATAATAAACCCTGGTTTGAAGAACAGTGTTTTCGTTTAGGAGAGACAACAAGTATAAAAAAATTTATAAGAACTTGCTTATCTAAACCGAGCCTCCTTTTCTGCATCTGTCAAGGGGGATCACCTTGATGATTACTTGGATAGGTCTGGGGATTCGTTTATTTAAAAAACATTTTTTTTAACATTTATTTATTTTTGAGACAGAGAGAGACAGAGCATGAACGGGGGAGGGTCAGAGAGAGGGAGACACAGAATCTGAAACAGGCTCCAGGCTCTGAGCTGTCAGCACAGAGCGCGACGCGGGGCTCGAACTCACGATCTGTGAGATCATGACCTGAGTCAAAGTCAGATGCTCAACCGACTGAGCCACCTAGGCACCCCTGGGGATTCATTTAAACAATAAAAATAAGTCACCCCTGGGTGACTCAGTCGGTGAAGTGTCCAACTTCGGCTTAGGTCGTAATATCGCGGTTCATGAGTTCGAGCCCTGAGTCAGGCTCTGTGCTGACTGCTCAGAGCCTGGAGCCTGTTTCAGATTCTGGATCTCCCGCTCTCTCTATCCGCCCCCTCTCAAAAATAAACATTAAAGGGTCCCCTGGGTGGCTCAGTTGGTTGAGTGTCTGACTTTGGCTCAAGTCATGATCTCACAGTTCATGAGTTCGGGCCCGAGTCGGGCTCTGTGCTGACAGCTCAGAGCCTAGAGCCTGCTTCGGATTCTTCTTCCTCTCTGTGTGTTCTTCCCCCTGCTCAGGCTCTGTCTCTTTCTCTCTCAAAAATAAAGATAAGTGCTGTCTTCGGCAGCACATATACTAAAATTGGAACGATACAGAGAAGATTAGCATGGCCCCTGCACAAGGTTGACAGGCAAATTCGTGAAGTGTTCTATGTTTTTTTGATCTGTCTAATCTGATACTAATAAAATATTGTTTTAATTACTGTAACTTTATAATAAATCTTGATATCTAGTACAGCAAGTCTCCCCACCTTGTTTTGTCTATTTAAATTGTCTTTGCTATTCTTATATGTTGGCATTTCTATTTTGAAATCATATTGCAAAATTCCACAGAAAAAAATTGGGGATTGTTTTGAAAGCAGAAGCAATCTGGAGAGAATTGAACACTTTTGCAATAATGAGTCTTCTACTTTAGAATCAAGATATATCTCTGTCTCTTTAGGACTTTAAAAATTTTACCACTATATTCTATTATACTCTGTTAGGAAGTTTTTCACAGATTTTGTTAAACTAATTCCTAGGAATCTGATATTTTGAATCTGCTATGGATGGTTTCTGTTCATAAAATTTATTTGCAAACTGCCACTTGAATTTAGAAATGCAGTTGATTTTTGTATGTGTCACCTTTGTTAATGTTACTTTGCTTAGTCATTTCATTCAGATTATTTCCCATATTTAACACTTTAATTGCTCCTTGTTCCTCCCTGCACCTCACTTTCCTTCTGTCTTAAGATCACCCTTTAGTATTGCCTGTAGTGCACATCCACTGGCAGCAAATCCTATCACTTTTTGTGGTCTGAAAATGACTGTATTTAATCTTTTTTTTCCCAGTTTGCTTGTTTGACTGGAATCCTAATAAAATCTATATACATGGTAATAAATAAATAAAAATAAATAAATAAATACAGAAAAAAGGTGAACATTAAAAAAATACAAATAAAGTTGTTATTAAACGACCTGCTTTTTTTTTTTTTTAGCAATACATTAAAAAATTTTTTTTTTTTTAACGTTTATTTATTTTTGAGACAGAGAGAGACAGAGCCTGAACGGGGAAGGGGCAGAGAGAGAGGGACACACAGAATCGGAAGCAGGCTCCAGGCTCCGAGCCATCAGCACAGAGCCCGACGTGGGGCTCGAACTCACGGACCTGGGCCGAAGTCGGACGCTTAACCGACTGAGCCACCCAGGCGCCCCTAAACGACCTGCTTTTAAGAGGTAGAATGACATGAGCTTCTAGGAAGATCTTCCTGAG
Organism: Prionailurus viverrinus; assembly: GCF_022837055.1. Classification (NCBI taxonomy): domain Eukaryota; kingdom Metazoa; phylum Chordata; class Mammalia; order Carnivora; family Felidae; genus Prionailurus; species Prionailurus viverrinus. Next base: position 34,646,163 of record NC_062575.1, on the reverse strand, counting down.
AGCAGTGTTTATACCAGCAAAAGATGGCCAGCTACCTACATGTCGCTTTCACAGGGGTATGGCTATATCACTGCAGCCCTGTCTCCATGTGCAGTTCTGTGTGGAGTTAAAAAAGGAGGCAAGTAGTCACATGGACTAACACTGAGAGATGTCTAAGACTGTGGAGAAAAGAACATTACAGAAAAAAATGCTCACCTGTATTTTAAAAATACACTAGGGGCGCCTGGGTGGCGCAGTCGGTTAAGCGTCCGACTTCAGCCAGGTCACGATCTCGCGGTCCGTGAGTTCGAGCCCCGCGTCGGGCTCTGGGCTGATGGCTCAGAGCCTGGAGCCTGTTTCTGATTCTGTGTCTCCTTCTCTCTCTGCCCCTCCCCCGTTCATGCTCTGTCTCTCTCTGTGCCAAAAATAAATAAACGTTGAAAAAAAAATTTTTTTTTAAAATAAAAATACACTATATGGTTTTATAAAGATACACATGTATGTGGCTATAAGTGAGTGTGTGTGTGTGTGTATTGATTTTTTTATTTATTATTTGTCTCCCCTACTCGATAGTAAGCTCTATAAAGGCAGGGACTGTGTTTTATTTTTTTTAATATTTTTTTTCAACGTTTATTTATTTTTGGGACAGAGAGAGACAGAGCATGAACGGGGGAGGGGCAGAGAGACAGGGAGACACAGAATCGGAAACAGGCTCCAGGCTCTGAGCCATCAGCCCAGAGCCTGACGCGGGGCTCGAACTCACAGACCGCAAGATCGTGACCTGGCTGAAGTCGGACGCTTAACCGACTGCGCCACCCAGGCGCCCCAGGGACTGTGTTTTATATGTTTTGTTCACCACTAGACCCTCAGTGCCCTTAGTAGGGGCTCAGTAGTTATTTTTATTTACTTTTGTTGTATGTGTATGTTCCTTTTCTTTGTGGTAAAATATATATAACATAAATTCACCGTTTTAGCCTTTTTATTTTATTTTTATTTTTTATTTTTTCAACGTTTTTATTTTTGGGACAGAGAGAGACAGAGCATGAACGGGGGAGGGGCAGAGACAGAGGGAGACACAGAATCGGAAACAGGCTCCAGGCTCTGAGTTGTCAGCCCAAAGCCCGACGCGGGGCTCGAACTCACAGACCGCGAGATCGTGACCTGGCTGAAGTCGGACACTTAACCGACTGCGCCACCCAGGCACCCCCGTTTTAACCTTTTTAAAGTGTATGGTTCAGTGGCATCAAAGAGATTCACACTGTTGTGCAACTGTCACCACCATCCATTTCAAGAACTTTTTTCACTCTCCCCAACTGAAACTTTGTCCCCATTAAACATTAACTCCCCCCCCCCAGCCCTTGGCAACTACCATTCTACTCCCTTTCTCTATGAATGTAACTACTCCGGGTACCTCATGTAAGTGGAACCATATAATTGTTATTTTCCGACTGGCTTATTTCATTTAGCATTGTGTCTTCAAGGGGTACCTGGGGGGCTCAGTTGGTTGAGTGTCTGACTCTTGATTTCATCTCAGGTAGTGATCCCAGGGTCGTGGGGTTGGGCTCTGTGCTGAGTGTGGAGCCCGCTTAAGATTCTCTCTGTCTCAAAACAAAACAAAACAAACAAAAACCATTATGTCTTCCAGGTTTATTTATGTCTTAGCATGCATCAGAATTTCCTTCCTTTTTAAGGCTGAATATTATTCCAGTGTGTGTGTGTGTGTGTGTGTGTGTGTGTGTGTGTTTATTTTCCTATACAGCTATCTCTAGCTATCTATATCTATGTTATCTATCTATCTATCTATCATCTATCTATCAAGAGATACACACCATATTTTGTTTACACATTCATCTGTTGATGGACACTTGGGTTGGTTCTACCCTGTGAATAATGGGGCTATGAAAGTGTACATATATAATGAAGTCTCTGATTGCAATCCTTTTGGGTATATATCTAGAAATGGAATTGCAGGATCATAGGGTAGTTCTGTTAATGTTTTGAGGAACCTCCATACTGTTTTCCATAGCAGCTGCACCATCTTCTGTCCCCTCCAACAGTGCACAGAAGTTGTAGTTTCTTCATGTCTTTGCTGACATTTGTTATTTTATATGTTTTTTGAAATAACAGTCCTGAATGGGTGTGGTCAATAGTTATTTTCTGAATGAGCAAACAATATCTCTAAAATTAGAATAATTACTATTTATTGCATTGTATTTTATCTAAGGATATTAAGGTTATCAAAAGAATACTTTTGAGAGACACTTTTCGACAGCAAGAACATCGATGTCCATTTTATACAAGATATCTAGTAGGCCCTAGGGCAAAATATATTGTTAAATCCAAGTTACTGTTTTAATTTAGATAAATAATGTCCATTGACAATGTCCATTAATACAAAACTATACTAAAAGATCTTTAAATATCTTGTCCTATACAGTTTAATTTGTGGTGTGAAATTAAATATTTTTAAAGTATTTTTTAAAAATTTATTTATTTTGAGAGAGAAAGAGAGCACGTGCACATGCAATTTGGGGAGGGGCAGAAAGAGAGGGGGACAGAGGATCTGAAGCAGGCTCTTCACTGTCAGTGCGTAGCCTGATGCGGGGCTTGAACTAACGAATTGCAAGGTCATGACCTGAGCCCAAGGTGGATGCGTAACCAACTGAGCCACCCAGGTGCCCTTGAAATTAAATATTTAAACACAATAAAAAGCAACATTCATCCTCAAGTAAATTACACATAGAATTACTAGATGAGTCAGCAATTCCACTCCCAGGTATATACCCAAAGGAACTGAAAACAGGTATTAAAATAAAAGCTTGTATGTGAATATTCATTACAGCATTATTCACAGTAGCCAAAACGAAACACCCCAAATGGCCATTAATGGATGACTGAAAAAACGAAATGCAGTATATTCATACAGTGAAATATTATTTAGCCATAAAAAGGAATAAAGTACTGGGGTGTCTGGGTGGCTCAGTTGGTTGAGTGCCCAATTCTTGAATGTTGGCCCAACTCATTCCAACTCGTGGGATCGAGCCCCATGTTGGGCTCTTTGCTGAGTGTGAAGCCTGCTTAAGATTCTCTCTCTGTCTCTAAAAATAAAAAAAAGGATTAAAAGGAATAAATTACTGACACATGCTATAACATGGATGAACCTTGAAAACATTAACCTAAGTGAACGAAGTCAGGAACAAATGCCACATATTATATGATTATATTTATATGAAATATCCCAATAGGTGAAGCTATAGAGACAGAAAGCAGATTAGTGGTTACCAAGGGCTGTGGGAGGGGAGGATGAGGAGTACCTGCCCCCCTGAAGTGATGAAAATGTTTGGAGCTTGATAGAGGTGATGGTTGCACAACATTGGGAATGCACTAAGTTCCACTGCATCATATCCTTCTCATTGGTCAAAATGGTGAAGTTTTTGCTATGTGAAATTTACCCCAATTTTTAAACAAAAGCCACATACCTCCACACAGCAGTGTAAGCAGGTGGAGTACACAGAGTACAGAAGGGTAGAAGGGACAGCCCCTCCCCACCATGCTCCAAGTCCCCCATTACCTCTGAGGTAATGACTCTCAATGGTTTCTTACAAATCCTTCCAGAAAATATTGGTGCTTAAGCTTTTTTGTTGTTTTAATAGAAATTGGATCATATTCTATACACTGCTCTGCACCTTGCTTTTTCCACTTAATGATGTATTAGTGATTTCTCTATGTCAACATGTTTAGTGCTGGTTCATTTATTTTAACAGGTGCATAGTAATATTTTATTGACCGAATGTACCTTAATTTGTTTAACTAGCCCCCTCCTGATGTATGCTTATGTTGGCTACTGCACACAAAGCAACTTTGGGAGATTCTTATTCAGAGATCTTTGTGCACACATGCAAACATGTAAGATAAATTTCTTTTTTTTTAAAAAATATTTATTTATTTTGAGAGAGAGAAAGAGCACAACAAGGGATGGGGCAGAAAGAGAGGGAGAGAGAGAATCCCAAACAGGCACCACACTGTCAGCACTGAGCCTGATGCGGGGCTTGAACTCACAAAACTGTGAGTTCACAACCTGAGCTGAAATCAAGAGTCAGACTCTTAACCAACAGAACCATCCAGGTGTCCCACATAAGATAAATTTCTAAAAGTAGATTTGTTGGGTGCTGGGGACTCTATTTGTGATCTCCTTCCCCATTCATATGTTGAAGCTCTAACCCCTAATGTGACTCTATTTGGAGACAGAGCCTTTAGGGAGGTAATTAAAGTTAAATGAAGTCATAGGGTAGAGCCCAAATCCAATATGACTGCTGTTCTTACAAGAAGGGAAGAGACGCCTGAGCTCTTTCTCTTTCTGCATGTGCACATGTAAGGGCACAGGGAGAAGATGCCACTTTCAAGCCAGGAAGAGAGGTCTCACCAGAAACCAACCTTGATGGTCTTCCAGCCTCCAAAACTGTGAGAAAATACATTTCTGTTGTTGAAACCACTCGGTCTCTGGTTTTCTGTTACGGCAGCTGGAGCCAAGTTAATACACTGGGTCAAAGGATATTCACATTTTAAACTTGATAGATAGGACCAAGATAGTCCTCTAAAGCTTTTTCTCCACTTTATTTTTCCATGGACAGTAAAAAAGACTAGTTTCTCCCATCCCCTCACCAGCACTGGGTATTATTATTATACTGTTTAATCTTTGACAATCTGAGAAACACAGATTTTTGTGTATTGTAATTCAAATGGGTGCTTGAAGTTGAGATTTTTCCAAATGTGTGTGTGACTTCTAATGAGTGAACTTTTTATCTTCCTACTCCAACCCTGGAAGCACATTATATGGTATCACATGAAGGCGGGTCCAACTCCACAGGGACATTTCAAGAAACTTTCTTATGCACTTTCCTTTTTTCTTGCTTCTTGCATATTTTATGAGTTGGAATGGCTACAAAAGAAATAAAAGTAAGAGAACATTATTTAGGGGTTTCTCATGTTTGATTGTAAGATATGGAATTCCTAGTGATTTGGGAAAATCATATAGTATTATAGGTCATATAGTACTATATAGATAAGCATAATCCTCCATTGGAGTCAAATTTTCTCAACTTCCTGATGACAGTGAAATGGATTTGAACAGTTTTAGAACAGAAGTGGTTGCTACACGTGAATGCAGCACTATTACAAATAGGGATGGGAGGGATGTGCACTTTTTGCACTTTGAAATATATTGAGCTAGATCATTTCCCTGATCATTCTTTCCTCCTTCTTACCCCTTGGGAGTCCAAAGATGTGCCACCAGGACACATCTTTACACCCCAGTGTTAAATGATGGTGGAAGAGGGGCGCCTGGGCGGCTCAGTCGGTTGAGCGACCGACTTCGGCTCAGGTCATGATCTCACGGTTTGTGAGTTCGAGCCCCGCGTCGGGCTCTGTGCTGCCAGCTCAGAGCCTGGAGCCTGCTTCTGATTCTGTGTCTCCGTCTCTCTCTGTCCCTCCCCCACCCATGCTCTGTCTCTCTCTGCCTCAGCAATAAACATTAAAAAAAAAATTAAAAAAAAAATGATGGTGGAATGAATGAATGAATGAATGGCAAAGACACCAATTAGTTAAAGTATCCGAGTGTTTCCGAGGAAGGATGTTATTTTGGCCAAGAGGGTGAGTGCTGCTTTTGATCTTTACAGCATTCAAAGTTATGACCTTGCAGCCACACATTGGCAAGATGTGTGGCTTGAGCAGATAGAATAAGCTGATACAGCTTTTGTCACCTGTGAGAAATTGTAATCTTTTACACACACACTCCCTCACACACATACACACACACACATGCACATACAACTAATTATGATTTAAAAAGCTAGATAGAAATGCTATCTTATAACTCACTGCTTTTTAGCCATCAATTCACAGATGTTGATTAATCATTGAACATTCATTCTGGTTGTGTGTTTTCAGGTCCAGTGTTCGAACTTTGAACGAGGTCAATAATCTTGTGTTGCTGTGGCCACAGTCCCTCACAATGACTGAGAATGAATAACCGAGTCTCAAATATTCTCTCCAGACTTGGGATACATGACTTGCATTATATCGTAAATGTGTTATATAGACTAGTTTCAAAGCAGACCAGGGCAACAAATTTGAAACTGTTCCACTAACAGGATGTGGCAGTGGTTTTTTTTGTTGTTGTTGTTTGTTTTGTTTTGTTTTGTTTGTTTTGTTTTGTTTTGTTTTGTTTTTGATAGGTGGTAACCTCAGCAGCTTCCATTTGTGGCATATGGTGTGTGACCTCCCAGAAGTCTGTGCTTTATTCTCTGACTCACTTTTCCTTGCCGTGCAATGGGTCCTGTCCATTTGTTCTCAGCCTGCAAATTTTCAGTTGGCTTTTTTTCACTTCCACCAAACAAATACAGAAATTGCCCCTTACTATTTGGCTGCATTTTTCAAAGCCTATTAGACTGTCCAAAGACTTCAGGGTAACTCTGTAACTTAAATTATCCAATTTTTTCTCGAATGAAATGTCTTTTGGGCTAGATATACAATAAGGGAAAAGCTTGGCACCCTGTGTCGTGCATTTTACCTTAGAAAAGGCCCCTGTGGCTTGACTTACATATGTCCAGAAATAAAATTTGCCTTTCTGCTGCCTTTTGAGGCAAAGCATGATGTACATGCTCCAAACATACTCAATTCTGTCTGTAGCAATTCTCGTGGTGAAGATGCTTGCCACAAAACGTCCTGGAGGGGAATCAGGTGGAAATGAATAATAGAGTAGGTGGTGCTTGGACAGGGAGGGCAGAGCACCAGTTACGCGAGTGAGTGCTGAAGAAGTGATTTTATTTTGGAAATCATTAAAATGTGAAGTCATGTGTTGTATGCATCTATGTGTTTAAGTAATACAAATTTTGAAACCAAGAGGACAGCCCCAATAGTCTCCGAATTGCCTCTTGGGTCATTCTTCCCTTGTTTTAAAGAATAGCGCATGATCTCAGCTAAATAGTTCTATGGGCTCATCCTGTGAAACCCCTGAGGTCTGACAGCCTTCCTTCCTTCATTCTTTCCCCTCTCCTATTGCTGGCAGTTTTCTTCCTGGGGTGGCTGATGAATCTGTGGTTCACACCCACACTCATTAGCCAATAACTCAAATGGTTACTTGGCCATATCCTTAATGTTCTCACTTTTTGCAATATGCCTAGGCAGAAAATTTTCCAAATCATGAAGTTCTACTTCCTTTTAGCTTAACAATTCTATCTTCAAGTCATTTCTTTCTTTTTGGATTTTACTATAAGCAGCCAGGTGGAGCCAAGCCACACCTTCAACCCTTTTTTTAGAAATTGCTTCAGTTAAATATCCAGTTTCATTGCCTGCAATTTCTACCTTCCACAAAACTCTAGAATACAAACACAGTTCAGCCATGTCTCTGCCACTTTATAGCAAGGAACGCCTTTCCTCCAGTTTCCAGTAAGACGTTCCTTATTTCCATGTGAGACCTCATCAGAATGGCCTTTACTGCCCATATTTCTACCAACATACTGCTCCTGACCACTTAGGGATTCCTTAAGACGACTGACGCTTTCTCTACAGTTCTCATCTTCTCTTTCTGAGCTCTCACCAGAATTACTTTTATTTATTTTTATTTTATTTATCTTTTATTTTTTCAGAGAGAAACAGAGACAGAGTGCGAGTGGAGGAGGAACAGAGAGAGGGAGAGGGAGACACAGAATCTGAAGCAGGATCCAGGCTCTGAGCTGTCAGCATAGAGCCCGACATGGGGCTTGAACCCATGAACCGTTAGATCATGACCTGAGCCAAAGTCGGACGCTCAACTGACTGAGCTACCCAGGCGTCCCTCACCAGAATTACTTTTAAAGGTATATTCGTGGGGCATCTGGCTGGCTCAGTCGGTATAGTGTGTGACATTAGATCTTGGGGTTGTAAGTTTGAGCCCCATGTTGGGAGTAGAGATTTCTTAACAATAAAATCTTACAAATAAAGAAATAAAGGTCTGTTTGTGCCATGTAGGCTTTCTCCAGCATGAACTTCCAAACTTCATTCTCTACCCCATTACCCAGTTCCAAAGCCGCTTCTGCATTTTTAGACATTTGTTACAGGAGAACCCCCACTTCTCATTTTCATATATATGACCTATTTGGATTTGTTGTACAGTATATACCCATATGTAGAGATTTATATGGAGATTTATTATGAGGAATTGGCTCATACAGATACGGAGGCTAAGAAGTCCCACAGTCTGCTATCTGCAAGCTGGAGACCCAGTCAAACCAGTGGTATGGAGTGCTATGGAGTCTGAGTCTGAAGGCGTGAGAACCAAGGGTGCCAGCAGTGTAAATAAATATTGCTCAGAGGGCTAGAGAAGATGACATGAAATGTCCTAGTTCAATCAGCAAGGCAAGAAAAAAGGGACAAATTCTTCTTTCCTCTATCTTTTGTTTCATTTGGGCCCTCAACTGATAGGATAAGGCCCACCCACATGGGGGAGGACAATCTACATCACCAAATCCACCCATTCAAATGCTAATTGCTTCCAGGGCCATCCTTGCAGACACACCTGGAAAAAATGTTTAATCTGGGCACTCAATGGGCAGTCAAGTTGATACATTAATTAATAATCGTACCAAATAACTTTTTGGAGGAGAAGGTCTGGACTGCATTTCAAGTTATGTATGTTCTAGCGAGAGAATATTCTGGAGTGAGATTTTGATGGTTAGTAAGAGCCTTTGTCTTTAGAAATGGAATTTCTCTGCTTCGGCTGCTCAATGACAGTTGACAAAAGCAGTTGTGGGTGAGTACCTTCTTAGGCAAGACCACCTTATCCCCCTTATTCTCTCTTTCCCACAGCAGTGATATGTTAAAAAGAAATGGTAGAATGCAAAGGGTTGTTTGAGTGCTGGATCTTGGCTGAGTTTCTGGGCTTCCTCTCTGGAGAATGGCTGTCCAGGGGCAGCCTGCTTTGCAAGCTCATGGCCAAGGATGCTATTTCCCGTACAATAGGAAAGATGGTTGAAGGAGCTGCCTTACCAGCCTTGTATAAACTTGAATCTGGAAAATGTCTGGAATTTTTTACAGATTGGTCAGAAATTCTGGCAGTTTTTGTTTTGTTTTTAGTTGCCATTAGGCTAGGCAAGCAATTCTCTGTGGGTGCTTTAGCACTGCCATGGTCAAATTCTATAGAAACACCAACCAAAATGGAGGTTATCCAGAAAAGGCAAATCTATAGAAATAGAAAGTAGATTAATATTTGCCTGGGCATGGGGTTGGGAAAATGGATTGACTACAAATGAGCCTTACCAATCTTTTTGGGGTTGGAAACATTCCGAGATCAGATTGTGGCAATGGCTGCATAGATCTGTAAATTCACTAAAATGATTCATTAAATTGTACACTCTAAATGGGTGAATTTTATAATATAGAAATTATACTATAAAGCTCTTAAACATACACACACACATACACATACACACACTCCAAAGATCATAGGATGGCACAGAACTTGAGCAATTTTGTTTCTAAGGAATAGAAGAGATTCTGACTGGGGCACCTGGATGGCTCAGTTGGTCAAGCATCTGACTCTTGGTTTTTGGCTCAGGTCATGATCTCACCATTCCTGGGTTTGAGCCCCACATCGGGCTCCACGTTGGGCTCGGGGCTGTCAGCAAGGAGCCTACTTGGGCTTCTCTCTCTCCCTCTCTCCGCACCTCTCCCCTCCTCCCCTCCCCCTCCTCCCCCACCTCCAAAAAAAAAAAAACCTTAAAAAAAAGAAGAAATTTTGACTGTCTGGAACAAGACACGGGCTTCCACATTGCCTATTATTTTGAAATGTCATTGAAACAGATTCTCCTACTTGAAATCCTGTTTGTATTCATGAAGGAGAAAAAAACATGGTACAATGATGTATATTGTGTGCAAAAGGGGAAAGTTCGTAAATGGGCCCTAAGCCCGATTAACACCTGGAGCAAATACGTCATAGCCCAAACGCTGAAGATACTAATAATTTATGACTTACTATTCATGGTTCTTGTTAACTCTGAAGTAATATAGTCACATACTGCCTAAGATTTAATTATAATGACAATTATTAATAATACCGTGCAGTAGTATGTGTGTGAAATTTCCCTTCAGTTTTATCCAAGTTGATAAATCAATGAAGTCATATTTAAATTTGCTTGATAACTGGCTTTCTTCTCATTTTTCCACTCAGTTTTGACTCTGCAGAAACTTGATGTTTCAGTGAATCTTTCAAGTTGAAACCATCGACTCAACATTTTCCCCCCTAAGAATAAGAATACTGAGAATGAATAGGACATTAGATTATGGAGCAAAATGTCTGGGTTTGTGATAGCTGTGTTTTTTTTGGCTCATCAATTTAATGCAGATGGTTTTAAAGACTGTAATAAGTGTCTGTTCTTTTGTTCTAAATAGCAAAATGAAAAGGTTGAGTAATCAAAATTTATTATTGAAATTAGTGTAGTCTCTTTGGATGCAGTTGTAGATTATTTTGAGACAAAACACTGCAGATTTGTTGGGGGAAATGAATACATTTTTGTGTATATAATATTCCCTTCTGTTTTACTTTAAACTGGATGATTTTTGAGGAAACTTCCGCAAGAAATACTTTATAATAATTCTATACCATGGTACACATTCAACATTCATTACAATTTTATAGCATGGCATACATTCAACACTCAATTACATTTCCTTGCCATCTTGCACACAAAGTACATACCTGCCTCAGGGCCTTTGCACTTGTTATTCTCGCTGCCTGATGGATCATTCCCTAGATGGTCATGGCCCACTGCCTCATTTAAGTCCCTGCTCAAATATCACTTCCTCAGAGCAGCCTTCCCTGGTTAGCCTATCTAAAAATAGCACACTGTCACTATCCCTTTTGCTGGCTTTCTTTTTCTTCATAGCACTTATCCACTGTCTGACTTTATATGCTTGCCTTCCCACTAGAAAGTAAAGTCCATGAAAGCAGGAACCTCATCAGTATTGTTCATTGCTGTATCCCCAGCACTGGTACATAATTTGCTCAAGACATATTTGTTGAAATTAATTGAATAAATTGCAGTTTGACTTTAGATATTTACCTTTTTTTCCTCCATAACCAGACAGTAAATTCATGGAAGGCAGCCAAAGACCCTGGTTGCTTTTTGATCCTCTCTAAAGCAATTAGCTCAGTTCTGCATGGATGATAGACATTCAACCAAGATTTACTGAATGAATGCCCTGAAACATGGATGTGTTGTTATGGGGCTAACCAGTCAGCATTCCCTGCAGGTGAACAAACAGTAATGTCTTGCCTCTCAGCCCACACTTCACAAGGTTCTTTTATTTATATTAACTCATTTGATCATTTTGCCAGAACTTTAGTAGTTCTTGAGGTTTGTCTAAAGAAATGAGCTTTCAGATATAACAAATATTAATTTCTGACATGAACACTTAGTTTGAATACTTTTTTGCTTAGATATCAGTGGCATTTAATGTGTTCTTGGATGCCTGAAAAAATATTTTTAAAGACCGAATAATGCTTAAAATAAACAAATAAAAATAAAAATAAAAACAGCTATCTTGTCATGTAACATGTGCAGGGAGAGATTTTTGGAAATGTTTAACAAAGTCTTCAAGGTGATTATATCTAGACAGTGGGGACCTTGATAATGCTTACTTTTTTCAGCTTTTCATTTTTCTTGGTTGATTTTTAAAACAAATTTGAAGTTGTCAAAATAAACCTGTTTCTAAAATGCTTTATTTTTATATCATTTGTCAGTAGGTATAGCCTAAAAAGTACCACTACTTATTTTCCTGGCTTTGTAATTCACAGTATACAGCAAATTTCATTCTGAGAACACTTTTAATACTGATATGTAGTAAATCAACAACCAATAAGATGAACCAAAGTTCTTTAGGGTTTTTTGGAGGGGTATGTTATTCTCTCAGCAAGAAAAACGGTAGAGCAGTGCTTATTAATTTGATAAATATTTTTTCATCTTTGCCCAAAACTACAACAACAACAGTCAACAACAACAATAAAAACTTTCCAGGATATTGGGGGGCACCTGTCTGGCTCAGTCGGTTAAGAGCCCTACTTGGGTCATGATCTCATGGCTCCTGAGTTCGAGCCCTGTGTTGGGCTTTGTGCTGACAGCTCAGAGCGTGGAGCCTGCTTCAGATTCCGTGTCTCCCTCTCTCTCTCCTCCTCCTCCCCCACTCACGCTGTCTCTTAAAAATAAACGTTAAAAAATTTTAACAAACAACTTTCCAGGATATTGAGCTCCCAAAATAGAAGGTCAAAATCAGGCATCAGGGACTCCTTCTGGACTTTGGACCAACCTCAGAGGGCACACAGGAAACATGCTCACTTATTTTTTCTCAGTATTTAAAATACTTAAAATTCCCTTTTCCTTGTAGTTTTTACCACAGGAATTGGGAAGACATGCAAATAACCACTTTGTGGAAAATCTCTACTGATGCCAACGATATTGGGCTTAAAAGGTTTGGGGGTTGTTTTTTTTAAGTTAATTCTGAACCGAGGAGAGCTTTCTATGGCTGCCGGTGCACCTGATGGCAAGTGAGAATTCTTTACACGCCGAGCAGCTTGTGTGCCAGTCTCCATGCCTGTGCAGCTGTGCGCGCTTCTGTGTGCGTTATGTGTGCAGAACGGGTTTTGGGTGTGTGACGGTGGTTCTGAGCCCCTGGCTTACAGACCCAACGAAGATGCGCGTACATCCATGCGGGCTGGCGCAGCTCTCTCCAGTCTAAGCTGGGGCGGGGGATGCTCCGCCAGGGCCTGGGGTGCTGCACGCATGGCGCGGGGACCGGTGGGGAGCCCGCGCAGCCCGCGTCCACGCAGGGTCCCGAGCACATGCTCGGGAGTGGGGCGCATCTTCTCCCCTCCCCCCCCCCCCCCCCCGCCCATGCCCGAACCCGACTTGGAGCGGAGTTCTCGAGAGGGTCGCGAGAGCGTTGGGGGGGGGGGCGGGTACCGGAGGCCCTGGGTGGGGGAGGGGAGGACGAGGGGGCGGTGCCTCCCACAATCCATTCCCTGCGGAGCCGGTGTCCGTCCGGCCTCGCCCGGTCTCAGGGACCGAGAAACCCAGACCGAGGGCGGCGCACGCTTCACGGGCGCCTAAACGCCCAGGTACGAGCGGCCCCTTCCTCAGGAGCCACGGGGACGGTTAAGTCGGGCGGTTGCAACCCCCGCCACGCCGCACCACGGCCTCTGTGACGCACGCCGCGGCCGCCGGGGCTAGCCGGGCGGCGCGGCGCGGCGCGGCGGGGGCGGGGCGGGGCGGGGCGGGGCGGGGCGGGGCGGGGCGGGGCGGGGGGTGGGCGGGGCGGAGCGGGCGGAGGCCCCGCCCCGGGGCCGGAGGAGCGAGGACGCTACGGAGCAGGCGCGTCCTGCCGCCGCCGCCGCCGCCGCTGCTGCCGCCGCCGCCGCCGCCGCCGCCGCTGCCGCTTGCCCTACTCCAGAGCCGCCGCCGCCATTTGCACGGGGACCCCAGTGACAGGGGCTCGGCGGAGGGGCGGAGGGAGGGGGGTGGGCCCGCGGAGCCCCCGAGGGCGGGAGCGACGCCGCCGGCGCCGGCCGGGCTCCCTGCGCGACCGCGCCGCCCGCGGCGGGCCCCGAGCAGCAGTAGCAGCAGCAGCAGCAGCAGCAGCAGCAGCCGCCGAGGCCGGGCGTGCGCCTGAGGCGCGGCGGCGGCGGCGGCCCTGCGGGCGGCCGGGAGGGGCGGGGGCAGCGGCCGCCGCCGTTTGATGGATCCGAGGATCGCCTGGTTCCAGCCAGAGCAGCTCGGACCGTCCAACAGTCTGTGGATGCAGATCTGGGAGACGACCCAGGGGCTGAGGAACCTCTACTTCAACCACCACTGTCACAGCAGCGGCGGCGCGAGCGGCGGCGGCGGCGGCAGCAGCACGGCCACCGGCGGGAGCGGCAGCAGCACCGGCAGTCCGGGCGGCGCGGCCCCGGCCCCGGCCCCGGCCCCGGCCGGCATGTACCGCTCCGGGGAGCGCCTGCTGGGCGGCCACGCGCAGTCCGCGGAGCAGCGGGACTTCCTGCCCCTGGAGACGACCAACAACAACAACAACCACCACCAGCCCGCGGCCTGGGCCCGCCGGGCTGCCGCGGGCTCCTCGGCGTCCCCGTCCCCCTCCGTGTCCTCGTCCCCACACTCCTCCGCCGCCGTCCCCGCCGCGGAGCCCGCGGACCCGGCCTCGGGCAGCAGCAACAAGAGGAAGCGCGACAATAAGGCCAGCACCTACGGACTCAACTACAGCCTGCTGCAGCCCAGCGGAGGGCGGGCCGCGGGGGGCGGCCGGGCCGACGGCAGCGGGGGCGTGTACAGCGGGACCCCGTGGAAGCGGAGGAACTACAACCAGGGAGTCGTGGGGTGAGTGGTAGCCCTGCGGCCTGGTGGCCTGGCCCTTGCATACGCGCATCCGGGCACACGCCCACAGAAGGTGGATTAGGGGGAGCCTGGGCGAGGCCACCCCTCTTGGCCTGCCTTCGTTGCTGCTTCTGAGGGGGCTGATGGCCAGCCATCCCTCCATCCCTCCACCATTCACACCTTCCCCCACTCCATAGCGGTCCACACCTCCCCGCCCCCCCCCCCCCCCCCCCCAGCTTTCCAGGCCTTTTCTGGACATACCCTCCGCCATCCACACCCTGCCCTCACGTCCCTTAGTCATCCACACTCTCCCTCTTAACAGTCCACACCTTCCCCGGCCCCCTTATCCATCTACTCTTTGCTCCCATCCCCCCTATTCACACACACCTTCCCCATTCTCCCCCCTCCAATCCTCCCCATCTTGCTCCCCACCAGCACACCCCAAGATGAAATCTATTAGCATGGACAAATCATTGATTTCCTGAGAACATTCCTGTGTTAGTGCCATTTGATGGTACAGGACCTGGAGGTGCTTTCCTTGCCAAGAATAGAAACATCCAGAAAGCTCCTCCCCCTCCCCCAATCCCAAACAGGAATCATTTCAGCCCCGTAAGGCTTTGCCTGCTGTTGACCCTTTTGCCCATCTTTAATTTTTTTTATTAAAAAAAAAAAAAATCCTGCATTAGCGATGCTTTTTTTTCTGTGGGGATTGAGGAATGAGGTGACAGCTAAGTTTAGGCTGGTGGAGATGGTGAGCTCTTCTGAGGCCGATAGAACTTTCTAGGAGTTCATGGACCTTGGCTCCAGCTTCTTACTGTAAAGTTGTCATCCTGGCAGATACAGCCAATGCTTTTCATTGTAGGGGGTAACTTTATGCTAATGAGTGAATGTTGCACCATTAATGACTTTCTGTTTAAAGTTCAGCTGTTACAAAATGGAATCTTACCTGATCCCTAGTGAACTATGTACATAAGCAGGGAATGTTTCCAGCTAGCTTTCCCTTCTAGAAGGGCCCCTGTGCTGGAATAGGTTACTGAGTCATTTATATTTTGTAAAATAAAAAATTTGGGGCGTGTGTGTGTGTGTGTGTGTGTGTGTGTGTGTCGCTTGAGTATGGAGAATGAGCTTTCAAATTGCTTTTCATTTTTCAGATCCAGTTTTACACTGGGGGCTACAGTAGGCACATGAAATTACCATTAGTAATCTTTTGTGAAACGTTTTCTTAGATTCACCCATTCAGATCTGCCCTGCTTTGGCAAGCACAGACAGTTCTGTGTACCTTTTTGGAGGTCTGGGTAAAATGAGTTGGTGGGTTCCCATCTGCTTCTAGTGGGCTGGTGTCTGCTATATGCTACTATTACAACTCCCACCTTTTATGGAAAATGCAGTCCAGCGTTTTAGGACTGGCACGCTGGGGTTACATGTCAAACCTGTCCTCACTTTCCAGAGGGGAACCTTTTAGGGTTGAGTCCTCTGTTGCTATGCTTCAAGGGCGCTCTCCATGGTCATCACGTTTTAATAAAAGGCTCATGGGTTCCATCCTGTTCGCATTTCCAAGACGGAGCATAAACCTGTGGTTTAGCGACAAGCAAATTGATGTTTTGAAGGTTCTGGTAGTTTCATTTCACAGGAAAAGCTCCAGTTAAGCAATCACTGTCAACTAAAACCTTGGAGTTCCCTGGTTTCATTTTACCGAAGCTTTTGCATATATGTCTAGCAGAGATAGAGAAGAAATCCAGAATACTGGCTGTTCTTCTTTTTGATGGGTTAGAAATTGTCCTCTCCTCTACCTGCTTTGTAATGTTGGGGATACTGTAAAAGGCTCACATTTGAACTTGTGTAGAGGCAGGATGTTCTTATTCTTGATTCAAATGTATTGCCCCCAAAAGGATTTAGGGGAGGAATTTCCATTTCCCAGATAGATTACTGTTTAAAAACTGATTGTAAACCTGTTTTTAAAACTGTTTATCACTTCATCAGACCTTCCATTCTTTTGCCTTTTCCTTTAGAAGATATCAGTAGTAAAATTTTCTATCAGGCAGTTCGTAAGAGTGTTTTTGTAAGAGTGGCTGGGTGTTTAAAAATTCTTGCTTTGATTTGTGAGTCCTTATGTCTTGACTTTTCCAGAAGTTTTGCTATTTTTAGTACAGGTATTTAAAAATCTGAATTCACAGGGCATCTCAATGTTATGCTATGCTGAGATTAAATTTGCTAAAACTGTTACTAACATTCTGAGTTCTTGGGACTCACATTTAGCTGATAGGTCAACAGATTGTAGTGGTTCCTGGCCTCTGAGCTGACAGTCCAGGTAGGGGGAGGAGAAGGCAGCACATTGAACAACGGGCTGGAACTCTAGGACAGCTGTATACATATACTGTCGCTCATCTTTGGTCTCTGTGATCTCTGCCTCAGCCAAAGTGGTCAGCATACTCCCTGAACATTCCTAAGATACAGTTCAGGATCCTAAGATACTTCTCCATCGTCCAGGTCCTTGATTCTCTTGGTGTTCCTCCTTTGGAGTCTTGAAGTACTTGCCTCATGCTCTTGCTGTAGCCTGCTTGTGGTTATTTTTCCTTTTATGTACATGTTTCCTCTTACCCACTAGGTCACTAGTTAGGATGGACATTTCTTAAATGTAGAGTATGATATTTGGATTTCATCCTGACGCTTTCATATTCCTCTTTCAAAGTTAAATCCGTATAAGCTCACCATCTCAGCCTTCTCCATGTACCCGCAGAGCTAGGGGGTTTGCTCATGTTCCTTTTTTCTTTTCCCCCCTTTTTAAAGTTGCTTTCAGTATTCTACTTCTTGGACTTCATGCTCCTCCAAGGCTGGCTGTGGTGTAGGAAGCAGTCCACCTGCTCCTTCTGGTTGTCCATGAAAATGAGCCACGAAACCCTTTTCAAAGATTTAATTGTTCATTACCATGGAGAAAGAAGCCACGACAAAAAGCGAACGCAGTTAACGTATGGAGATTCAGAGCCCTTGGTCCCGAGTCCCCCTGTCTCTAGAAGCTTCTTGTGGAAGGTGCTTGGAGCTTCTCCAAGCTCATCAGGATAGGTTTGTGTTGGCTGCACTGCCAGATCTGTAGATATTTTTTTTCAAGGCTTCGATGACATGTTCAAAATAATGTTTTGGAGCAGGAATCTGACGGTGGGACATCAAGAAGACCCCGTTGGAAAACTTGGGCTTAAGGAATAATTTCTTGAACTGCGATGATGGGGATGGGAACTGGTAAAGAATGAATGAGTGTGAGAAATGCTGTAAGGTGAGGGTGGAGAGGATTCTGGCTCCCGGGTTCACTGATCACACCACAGCTTTGAACTAGAGTGGGGAAACGTTGCTTTTATTATTGCCAATAAAGGATGGGATTGTTGATTTGGAATGAAAAATACGGTGGGGTTTAGGTGGAACTGTCTAACAGGGAGTTGAAGTTTGGGGGCCAAGCCAAGGTGTAGTCTTTCCAGTGGCCCAGTGGGCCGGGTCCTTCCTCACATGCATTGTACACTGTATCACAGTAGTTCCAAGATGCTGACACTCTTCTTCAGCACTGGCATCGTGGCCTCTTTCTGCTGGTTTCTATACTGTGTGATCAGTAGGTTGGTGTTGATGCTAGGCTCCAAAGTAAGTGATCCGATAGATTAACGTGGGTTGAGTATGAGAGAATTTAGAAGCCTTTTTCCAAGTGCTTGCTGTATTAATTTTTGTGCATTCACAAATGTAGCCCACAGTAATTCTTTAGTGAACTGGAATCTTCGGGTCTCTGAATTTTGCTGCATTTCGGTACTGAAATGTGATTTCAGTAAGACAGGAAGTTTTCCTGAAACCAATACTACACTCTATGTTAGCTAATTGGATTTTAAATAAAATCTTGGAAGAAAAAAAAAAAAGACATTAGGTTTTCTACAGTGTTGATTCTATACTAACAGTGCAGTTTGTATTTGAGAATTTCCCCAAATCTGGTATGGTGTGTTCGACTAAGATACTTCACGCCACAACTCGTGTTCTGTCTAAAATCTGTGATCAGTGAACACTGTCACTGTCAGAATTCCTTGGTATTTCAGGATGTGGTATCTTTTTCATCCCCTATTAAGTTTTTAGCTGTTGAAAAACAAAAGACTAGTGAGTAAATAGAGCTTTTTGGAGTCTACCTTGGGTTTCCGCAGAAGGTTTAGTATATATTGCAGTGAAGGAAGGATAGGAAGGGGATACTAGAAAAGTCCAAGGCAGTGGGGGAGCGGGGGGAGCGGGGGGAGGGCGGCGGAGTGCGTGTTAGAACAGTGCTGGTCCTGGTGTGACGGATGGCCTTATATCACAAATACTCCCCTGAAACCCCTACTAGTAAATCCTAGTGTTAGGAGTCCAGAAGAACCCATGGGAAGAAAATTTAGGGGCTCCCTTGCTGATATGGGACTGGTCAGATGGTTGTAGTTAGATATTCTTATACCTGCTGAAGCTGAGAAAAATTTCAGCCACTTTTTCTATGGAAAATAGAAAAGCAAGCTGTTGTGTAATTTCACTCAGCTTTCTATTCTTCCTTCTGTTGAATCCGTTGGAGTAATATTTAGTGGAGGAAACTATTTCAGGATCACACCCACGGCACTAGAGACTGGATGTATAATCACTTACACACACATAGGTGTGGAGTAATCCTGAAGGGGGCTATAAACCAAAGAGGGTGCTAATTTGAAGAATTAGAATCTAGTTCCCAGCAGCTGGTCTGAGACTCCTGTCTTTGCTCTTTTCCTACAGAGCTGACCGGACAGCTCAGAGCCTGCTTGAGGAATTCAGAGGACTGCCGGTAGAATGTTCTTTCTGTCCTTAGGAATATTTGCTAGGGACTCAGCTGCTTCAGGACACCAGCATCTTCAAATTCATTTTACCATTTTGAACATGACATGGATTTTTTTTTTTTCCCCTAAGAGAATATTGAAATTGAGGATGGCCCTGAGCTAGGCTTTACATTAATTTGGATTCGAACAGCAAGTGATATATCTGTTTTCATTTTTTAAGTTATTTGATGATCTAAGAGACTTTTGTATACTAAGGGCTTCAAGCCATATGGAGATTGAAGCTGGAGGTTTGAGGAAAAAACAATATGGAGATGTTTATACTGGCTTCTTACTCGAACAGTTTCAAATCTGAAAAAAATCTTGCCATGTATGTAAGAGATTTTTCATGTGGTATCTGATAACTAAACTCAGGAATTCTAGTTTCAATCATTCTCTCTGCTGAAGTAGTTTGAATAGTCTGCAGAACCCGTGTTTTCAAATTAGTTGATTTATTAAAAGTACTCAATAAAGTCAGAGTGCTCATGGTAGATAGCGTTTTTACCATGTTCCAAATGCTGTGTTAAATTTTTTCTGTTTGCTGTATCAAGCTTCTCATGCATAGCCCCATCTGATTGTTTTGTTTTGTTTTGTTTTACTTTTTATTTTGAAATACAGATTGACAGAAAATTGCAAAAAACTGTACAGAGAGATCCCATCTTCCCTTCACCTAGTTTCATGCAGTGGTAACATCTTATATAACTATAGCTTCATAGCAAAACCAGGAAATTGACATTGTTACAATTTGTAGCCTTGCTTAGATTTCCCCAGTTTTACATGCACTCATTTGTGTTTGTGTGTGTGTGCAATTTTATCATGTGTAGATTTGTGTGACACCCCCACCATCAAGGTACCATCACCTCAGAGATCCCTCATGCTACCCCCTTTTTCCCTTGCACACACCCACCCTCATCTCTAACCCTGAGCAGCCACTAATCTCTCCATCTCTCTAATTTTGTCATTTTGAAAGTGTTAGATAAATGGAATCACACAGTATGTTACTTTGGCTTTTTTCCTCTTACCATAATTCCTTGGAGATCTATCCAAATTGTTTTCATGTATTAATAGTTCATTCCTTTTTAATGTTGAGTAGTATTCCAAAGTGTGGATGTACCACTGTTTGTTTAATGATTCACCCGTTGAAGGACATAACCCAAAAGTTTCCAGTTTTGGGCTGTTACAGATAAAGCTGCGATAAATATTCACATACACGTTGTTATGTGAACATAAGGTTTCATGGGGGCGGGGGGATAAATGCCTAAAAGTGCTGGGTCATATGGTAAGTACATACTTAGTTTTGAAAGAAACTGCTAAACTCTCTTTTAGAGTTTTGTATCATATTACATGCCTACCAGCCCTGTGAGATCCAGTTTCTCTGCATCCTAGCCAGCATTGAGTGTTATCGCTGTTTTTTATTTTAGCTGTTCTGTTATAGGTAGTGATGGTTCGTTGTGTTTTTATCATATTAACCTCATAAATAACCTCACCTAATTTTAACTTTAACTTTCGTTTAAAAACTTGTTGGCAGTATTGAGAATGTCCTTAATTAAAAATTTTTAAGTGAAACTCATTTTAACTTTTACTTTGGTTTATCTTTGAAGTACTTTGCTGTGTTTCCTTTACATGTTGCTTTTTCTTAGAAACTAGTTAGAAACTAGTATGAAGTAGAGCTTTATTTTCATATTAAAAAAAAAAAAACACGTAAAAGGGGCGCCTGGGTGGCTCAATCTGTTGAGTATCCGACTTCGGCTCAGGTTATGATCTCGCGGTCTGTGAGTTTGAGCCCTGCATCGGGCTCTGTGCTGACAGCTCAGAGTCGGGAGCCTGCTTTGGATTCTGTGTCTCCCTCTCTCTCTGCTCCTCCCCTGCTTACACTGTGTCTCTGTCTCTGTCTCTGTCTCTGTCTCTGTCTCTCTCTCTCTGTCAAAAATAAACATTAAAAAAAATTAAAGTCCCATCTTTAAAAAATAAATAAAAATAAAAAAAATAAAAAACATGTTAAAAAAAAACAACTGCAGAGTTGATTTCAGAATTTAGAGTCCTGTCCTTTCATATGTTATGAGTAAGCTTTATTTTCTGTTGGCTTGGCTATATTTTGGGGAGTAAACACTATTGTTAGTGTTGGTTTTTGTTGTTGATGGTGAGGTTTTTTTAAAAAATATAAATATAAATATAAATATAAATTTCATTTTTGAGAGAGAGAGAGAGAGAGAGAGACAGAATGTGAGTAGTGGAGACCAAAAGACACAGAATCCAAAGCAGGCTCTAGGCTGTGTGAGCTGTCAGTGCAGAGCCTGATGTGGGGCTCAGACTCACAAACTGTGAAGTCATGACCTGAGCTGAAGTCAGACACTTAACTGACTGAGTCACCCAGGCACCCCTAATATTTTTTTTAATGTTCATTTTATTTGAGAGAGAGAGAAAGAGAGAGAGAGAGAGAAAGTGTGAGTGGGGGAGGGGAAGAGAGAGAGGGAGACAGAATCCAAGGCAGGCTCCAGGCTCCGAGCTGTCAGCACAGAGCCCAACGCAGGGCTCAAACTCATGAACTGCGAGATCATGACCTGAGCCAAAGTCAGACGCTTAACTGACTGAGCCACCCAAGTGCCCCAATGGTGAAGTTTTTCTACAGTATTTTTATATCTGAACAATGTGTTCAGACTGTGCAGAGTGAATACTTTTATCTTCAAATTTATCCTAGAGTAAACTGTGTTTCATCAGAACCATTTTCTGGACTGAGATCTGGGACCTGGTCCCTCATTTTTCCCTTAGTGTTTTGATTTTGTCAAAATAACATTACTTTCAGTACCGTCAAGTGTTATAAATTTCTGCCAAAGCAGGAATAAGAATCTGTTAGGATCATGGTCATAGAGGTTTAAAAGTTAGTTTCCAATGATTGGTATTTAATGAAGTGTTAGGTGTCTGATGACTTTCGAAATTTTGAGATCTTTATTCCTTGAAGTTAGTTATTCATCCTTTTTTTACTTCTTTGTGTGAGGTGTTAATACCACTGTCCCTTAGAATACTTGTTTTTAAAATTAACATAAAGGAGTGCCTGGGTGGCTCAGTCAGTCGAGCCTCCAACTTTGGCTTAGGTCATGATCTCACAGTTCATGAGTTGGAACCCTGTATCGGGCTCTCTGCTGTCAGCACGGAGCCTGCTTTAGATCCTCTGTTTGGATTCTCGATCCCTCTCTGTCTCTGGCCCTCCCCCTTCTCCTTTTCTTTCTCAAAAATAAGATAAACATTTAAAAATAAATAAATAAAATCAACATATAGTTTAAATACTACTAATTAATACTAATTGCCAAGAAACTGGAAAATATACCTAAACCAAAGAAGTAAAAAAATAGCCTCCATAATACTATTGCCAGGATATGAACTACTGTTAACATACTGGTGTGAATATTTTTAAACTTTTAGTGTATGTATACATATATTTCCTTTTTTCTTTTTATTAATATGGACTTCTATAGTGAGTATACTTAGAATTTATTTTTTAGTGCAAAGAGTTAAAAAAAGTTGTTTTAAATAATGAAAATTTATTGTCTCACAATCTGCAGTCCAGGAGTTAGAACTGGTTTTACTCTAAGGTTGTTTTCTTCTTTGGGAGGAGGGCATTAGAATATTGTGGGCCTACTTTTTTTGACTGAAAAAAAATTATTAATAGGACAAACATCTTTCATGTAAAATTTCTTTATTTTTTAAAAATTTTTTTAACATTTTTTATTTTATTTTTGAGAGAGACAGAGACAGAGTGCAAGCTGGGGAGGGGCAGAGAGAGAGGGAGACATAGAATCCGAAGCAGGCTCCGGGCTCTGAGCTGTCGGCACAGAGCCCGATGTGGGGTTCAAACCCACAATCCGTGAGATCATGACCTGAGCTGAAGTCAGGCCACCCAGGCACCCCAAAAATTTATTTCTAAGGCAATTTTTAATACCTCATGACCTTTAGTAGGACTCTGTGTACCTGCTATGTGTGGGCATGGTATTCATGGATTTAATGCACCTTAATTTATTTCACTGATCCCCCCGTTGGACATTTACTTTGTTTCCAATTTTTTGTTTTGTATAAAAATCACGCTAAAATTTTTTTTAATGTTTTTATTTATTTTTGAGAGAGAGAGTGAGCAGGAGAGGGGCAGATAGAGAGAGGGAGACACAGAATCCAAAGCAGGCTCCAGGCTCCGACCTGTCAGCACAGAGCCTGACGCAGGGCTTGAACTCACAAGCCATGGGATATGACCTGAGCTGAAGTCTGGACGCTCAAACCGACTGAGCCACCCAGGTGGCCCTAAAAATCGCATTTTTAGATGAGCCTTTGCTCCAGACAGGATTATTTCTTTCATTTTCTACTATTTTAACTGAGATGTAATTCACATGCCATCAAATTCACCCTTTTAAGATGCACAGTTCAGGGGTTTTAGAATAACACAGGATTGTATAACCATCTCTGTTACCTAATTCCAGAACATTTTCATCACCCCAGAAAGAAACCCCATACCCATTATCAGTCCCCACTCTACCTTTCACCCTCAGCCCCTGGCAAACTCATACAGACTTTCTCTCGCTATGGATTTGTTATTCTGAACATTTCATAAGAATGGAATCATGTTGGGTTGCCTTGGTGGCTCAGTCAGTGAAGTGTCCGACTCAGGATCTTGGCTCAGGTAATGATCTCACGGTTCATGGGATTGAGCCCCACGTCGGGCTCTGTGCTAACAGTGCAGAGCCTGCTCGAGTTCTCTCTCCCTCTTGCTCCGCCCCTCCCCTGCTCTCTCTCTCAAGTAAATAAACTTTAAAAAAAGCCCTTAAAAAAAGGAATGGAATCATCCTATCATACGTAGCTTTTTGTGTCTAGCTGCTTTTACTTAGTGTAATGTTCTCACAGTTCGTCGTGTTGTCGCATGTGTCCGTATTTCATTCCTTTTGGTGGCTGAATTTTCCGTTGTATAATACACCACATTTTGTGTGTCCATTTATCATTTGAGGGGTAATGGGATTGTTCCCACTTTTTGGCTGTTACAAATAGCGCTGCGATGGACGTTTATATACAAGTTTGCATGTGGACATACGTTTCTATTTCTCTTGGGTAAATACCTAGGAGTGGAATTGCTGGATCACATAAAGCAGCCGTAACATTTTTTGTTCCCACCAGCAATGTATGAAGTTTCCAGTTTCTCCATGTTTTTATCAGCTTATTTCATTATCTGTGTTTTCGATTATGACCATCCTAGGGGGTGTAAAGTAGTATGTCAGTGTGGTTTTGATTTGCGTTTGCAAAAACTAATGGTGAACATCTTTTCATGTGCTTTTATAGGCCATTTTTTAGTTGGGTTGTCTTTTTGTTGAGTTATAAGGGTTCTTATAATATTCTAGATACTAGACCCTTATTAGGTAAATGATTTGCAGGTACTTCTCCCTTTCTGTGGATTGTCTTTTTACTTTCTTGATAGGTTCTTTGAAGTACAGGGGTTTTTGTTGTTGTTTTTTTCTATTTTATGAATTCCAGTTTATCTATTATTTTTTTCTCTTGCTTGTGCTTTAGGTGTCATAGCCAAGAAACCACTGCCTAATCCAAGATCATGAAAATTAACCCTATGGTTTACTTCCAGGAGTCTTATAGTTTTAGCTCTTACATTTAGGTCTTTTTTTTTTTTTTAATTTTGTTTATTTTTTAAAAATAATCTCTCTGCCCAACATGGGGCTCAAATTCACGACCCTGAGATCAAGAGTTCCATGTTCTTCTTTTTTTTTTTTTAATTTTTTTTTTAAACGTTTATTTATTTTTGCGACAGAGACAGAGCATGAACGGGGGAGGGTCAGAGAGACGGGGACACAGAATCTGAAACAGGCTCCAGGCTCTGAGCTGTCAGCACAGAGCTCGACACAGGGCTCGAACCCACGGACCGCGAGATCATGACCTGAGCCGAAGTTGGCCGCTTAACCGACTGAGCCACCCAGGTGCCCCAAGAGTTCCATGTTCTTAGTATTTTTTTTTTTTTTTTTTTAAGAGAAAGCATGAGCAGGAGAGAAGGGCAGAAGAAGGGAGAAAGAATCTCAAGGAGGCTCCACGCTGAGCCTGATGTGGGTTCTGCCCAGTGTGGGACCTGGGATCATGACCTGAACTGAAATCAAGAGTTGGACACTCAACTGACTGAGCCACCCAGGCACCCTAAAGAATTGCCTGTTCTACCGACCCTCACATTTAGGTCTTAGATCCATTTTGAGTTCATCTTTTGTATATGGTGTGAGGTACAGATCCAGCTTCATTCTTTAGCCTGTGGAGATGCAGTTATCTCAGTACCATGGGTTAAAGACTATTCTTTCTGTGTGAATTGTCTTGACACATAGTTTTAGACTGGACGGTGTTTGTATCTCGTAAGGCTTTTGCACCCTTTCTTGTGGAAAGATTGGGTCAGCCGTGTGTAAGAGTCCCAGTTTCCCCTAAACCCTCCCAGTGCTAAATATTAAATTACTAGGGGCGCCTGGGTGGCTTGGTCGGTTAAGCGTCCGACTTCGGCTCAGGTCATGATCTCACGGTCCGTGAGTTCGAGCCCCACGTCGGGCTCTGTGCTGACCGCTCAGAGCCTAGAGCCTGTTTCAGATTCTGTGTCTCCCTCTCTCTCTGCCCCTCCCCTGTTCATGCTTTGTCTCTCTCTGTCTCAAAAATAAGTAAACGTTTAAAAAAAATTAAATAAATATTAAATTACTAAAACCAATATAAAGAAAATAGTTTATGCCAATTTTATAGGGGAAAATAGTATTTTACTGATGTAATTTGTATATACCTTCACATTAATTGGCTATTTATTAATTTTGTTTGAATTTCTTATTTTCCTAGCCTAGCTCTTTTTCTTTTCTTTTTTAAAATTAAAAAAAAAAGATTTATTTTTGGGGAGAGTGCAAGCGGGGGGAAGGTCGGCAGAGAGAAGGGGATAGAAGATCTGAAGCAGGCTCTGCGCTGACAGGCTGACAGCAGTGAGCCCCCTGTGGGGCTCCAGTTCATGAACTACAAGATCATGACCTGAGCTGAAGTGGGACGCTCAACCAACTGAGCCACCCAGGTGCCCCTCTTTTTTTTTGTTTTGCTTTTGTTTTTGTTTTTTAAAAAACCTTAGTCACTATTGAGATCAAACTCCAAACCTACATATTTTTTTTTAATTTACATCCAAATTAGTTAGCATATAGTGCAACAATGATTTCAGGAGTAGATTCCTTAGTGCCCCTTCCCCATTTAGCCCATCCCCCTTCCCACACCCCTTCCAGCAACCCTTAGTTTGTTCTCCATATTTATGAGTCTCTTCTGTTTTGTCCCCTTCCCTGTTTTTATATTATTTCTGTTTCCCTTCCCTCATGTTCATCTGTTTTGCCTCTTAAAGTCCTCATATGAGTGAAGTCATATGATTTTTTTCTTCCTCTGACTAATTTCACTTATCACAATACCCTCCAGTTCCATCCACGTAGTTGCAAATGGCAAGATTTCATTCTTTTTGATTGCCAAGTAATACTCCATTGTATATCTATACCATATCTTCTTTATCCATTCATCCATGGATGGACATTTGGGCTCTTTCCATACTTTGGCTATTGTGGATAGTACTGCTATAAACATGGGGGTGCATGTGTCCCTTCAAAACAGCACACCTGTATCCCTTGGATAAATGCTTAGTAGTGCAGTTGCTGGGTCGTAGGGTAGTTCTATTTTAGTTTTTTGAGGAACTTCCATACTGTTTTCCAGAGTGGCTGCACCAGCTTGCATTCCCACCAACAATGCAAAAGAGATCCTCTTTCTCCACATCCTCGCCAACATCTGTTGTTGCCTGAGTTGTTAATGTGAGCCATTCTGACAGGTGTAAGGTGGTATCTCATTGTGGTTTTGATTTGTATTTTCCTGATGATGAGTGATGTTGAGCATTTTTTCATGTGTCGGCCATCTGGATGTCTTCCTTGGAGAAGTGTCTATTCATGTCTTTTGCCCATTTCTTCACTGGATTATTTGTTTTTTGGGTGTTGAGTTTGATCAGTTCTTTATAGATTTTGGATACTAACCCTTTATCTGACATGTCATTTGCAAATATCTTCTCCCATTCTGTTGGTTGCCTTTTAGTTTTGCTGATTGTTTCCTTCTCTGTGCAGAAGCTTTTTATTTTGATGAGGTCCCAGTAGTTCATTTTTGCTTTTGTTTCACTTGCCTCTGGCAACGTGTTAAGTAAGAAGTTGCCACAGCCAAGATCAAAGAGATTTTTGCCTGCTTTCTCCTTGAGGATTTTGCCTGCTTTCTCCTTGAGGGCTTCCTGTCTTACACTTAGGTCTTTCATCCATTTTGAGTTTATTTTTGTGTATGGTGTAAGAAAGTGGTCCAGGTTCATTCTTCTGCATGTCGCTGTCCGGTTTTCCCAGCACCACTTGCAGAAGAGACTGTCTTTATTCCTGTTTGTCAAAGATTAGTTGGCCATATGTTTGTGGGTCCATTTCTGGGTTCTCTGTTCTGTTCCATTGATCTGAGTGTCTGTTCTTGTGTCACAGGTGCTCCTCTTTTTAAAAAATTTTAATGTTTGTTTATTTTTGAGAGAGGGAGAGAAAGAGTGTGAGTGGGGAGGGGCAGAGAGAAAAGGAGACGGAGGATCTGAGTGGGCTCTGTGCTGACAGTAGAGAGTGCCACGCGGAGCTAGAACTCACGAACTATTGAGATCAGGACCTGAGCTGAAGTCCGGTGCTTAACTGACTGAGCCACCCGGGCACCCATCCCTTGCCTTGCCTTGCCTTGCCTCCTTCCTTCCTTCCTTCTTTCCTTCCTTCTTTCCTTCCTTCTTTCCTTCCTTTCTTTTCTTTCTTCCATTGAGGCATTTTATCTGTGCTTATGTATTACATCCCTAGAAAAAAAACCCAGGATTTTCTCTTCTGTGTGTTTTCGTCCTGCTTCTTCACGGTCCATGATGCCAACTAAGGTTGCCAGTACAGTGAAACCAAACTGGTGGGACGGGAGCAAATTATTCTGGAGTTTTTCTAGATCTTTGAGTTGTGCATCAAATCTGGGACAGATCACTTCACATTGTTTAACCTGTCTATGAGGTTCACAGCAGTTTTCCCAGCTCTGTGATCATCAGTGATTTTCAAATTTGCCAATGTAATCATGCTTCATCGTCACAGTTAGAAACTGGAAGATGACTTTGGAGCATGGCCTAATAAGAACTTGGCGTTTGCCTCTCTTCTTAGTACTGTTAGTGCTCTGGAGCGGATCTGCTGGGACATTCATGCACACCATTATGGGGCACGGAAAGATGGCAGAAAGAGCATTGCCTACCTTTCTTTTATGTGTGTCTTATTGATTTGTAAGAGTTCTTGGTCTGTCCTATTATAAATGTTTATAATTTTTAAATCTAGTTTTATGATTGTGAAATAGTTTTATCAGGGCATGATTTATAATAAAAGCCACCCATTTTAATTGTACCATTTAGGGACTTTGGGCAAATATATATAGTTGTGTAACTATAACAATCAAGATACAGGAAGAGATACAGAACATTTCCATCACTGAAAAAGTACCCTGATGCTCTTACAGCAAGTCCCTTTACCTCATCTCTTGTCCTAAGCAACCACTTGCCTTTTCCAGGATTTCATGTAAATGAAATGGTATATACTCTGTAGTCTTTTGTGCCTAAGTTCTGTCTCTTACCACAACGTTTTGGAGATTCAGCCATACTGTTGTGTGTAATATTGTTGTTACTTTTTAACGTCGAGTAGTATTCCATCGTATGGATCTACCACAGTGTGTTCATCCATTCTTCATGACCTGTAGACTTTGTAAATGTGTCCTCTGCTTTTGATACTATATTACTTGTTGGTTTTGCCACTCATCTCTGCACAGGCCAGAACTGATCCACATGTTTTTTGGTTGGATAATCAACTGCTATGTGCAGACTATTGTGCTAGACATTTTGTGAGAAGTAATGACAGTAAAACATATTCCTTGCCTTCTGGAAAATTATGGTCTGGTTGGATAGGCAGTGCATGAGAGAGAGGTTGCTTTTGACTAGTGATGTAAGGGCAAGCTTTGAGTGGAGATTTTTGCTCACATTTTGAAAGATTGGTTAGGTGGTGGAGGGTTGGAAAAGAAAAACTGATTGTATCGGTTTCAAATGATAAGCTCTGAAAGAGCAGGTTGGCTATACGGTATTTAGCATAACTGAGATAGTCAGCAGGCTCTACTGTAATGGTTGACCTCAACCAAAGGAATTTTGAGATCTGAAATTATTCCAATTAATTTGGTAAAATCTACTTACTGTGGAAAATTACAAGCAACGTGGAAGTGGAAAGAATAGAATAATGAACCTCCATGTATGCATCATGCAGCTTCAGCGGTGATCAGTTGTGGACCAGACTACTTCACCAGCCCCCCCTGCATTCATTCCCACCCCACATTATTTTGGAGTGAATTCCAAGTGTCACATCATTTTGTATAATGTTTCTGTATGTGTCTTTAGATAAGGACTTAAAAAGAAACCATAGTCACAATACCATGATTACACCTAAACAAATGAACATTAATTCCTTAGTTGCATCAAATATCCGATGTTAATGTTTCTCCAGTTGTGCCATAAGTGTTTTTTTAGTGGTTAAAATCAGAATCCACATGAGGTTTTGCATTGCTGTTAATTGAAATGCCTTCATTTTTTTTTTAAGTGTTTATTTATTTTGAGAGAGTGTGTGCGTGAGTGGGGGGAGGGACAGACAGGGGGAGAGAGAGAATCCCAAGCAGGCTCCATGCTGTCAACATAGATAGAGCCTGACGCAAGGCCTGATCCCACAAACTGTGAGATCATGACCTGAGTGGAAATCAAGAGTCCGATGCTCAGCCTGAGCCACCAAGGTGCCCTGGTTGGAATGCCTTTTGAACTACAGTGTTCTCTGCCATCTCTTTTCCCCATTAACTTATTTGTTGAAGAAATTGAGTTTTTCCTGTAGACTCTTCTGCTGAGTTTTGCTGATTGCATTCCTGTGGTGTCGATTTAATATGTTCCTTTGTCCCCCTGTATTTTCTATAAAGTTGTAATTAGATCTAGCAGCTTATTTATGTTTTTTTTATTGTTTTTTTCTTTGCAAGTATACTTCATAGATGATGATCTGTACTTTTCCCATAAGATACATAATGTCTGAGTGTCTTTCCTTTTGTGATATTAGTAGCCATTAATGATCATTGCGTATATTTACTAGTTCATTGTTAGGGTTGTAAAGTTGTGATATTCTCTTGAACCTTTATCAGTTGTCAGCTGGAACACCCCTAAAAGGAGGAACTTTTCCTCCTCAGCTGTTAAGTTATCCTTAGGGTACAATTCTTACTGGGGACACAGGATAGGAGTGAGAAGAGGAGATATAACTTCTGACTGGTTCTGTTAATGAGCAGAGAGAAGCATGTGGGCTGCATGCAAAAAGCTGAAATGGCTTTGGGCTGGCTAGTGCACGATGTGTGGAAAAAGCAGTAAGTAATTCGCCCTGTAGTGAGCTGTGCTTGGCTATTGGTCGGTGGCTGGGACTGGCCAAGGGAGCCCTTTGCCCGCAGCCACACCTGACCTTTGCTTTCAACTTGTGTTAGCTGAAGAAAACCATGGTGGATCCAGTGGCCTGTGAGCCTCTGTTTAGGGGACGGAGTTCTCACAGCCTTAATGCCAGCAACCAGGAGTAACACATTTATTTTTGCTTGAAATTAAACTTGGATTGTATTTCTTCCTCTTGTGTTAATATTCTTTTACCTTAGTGTGAATCATTCCTCCCCTCAGGCTAACATAACCCATACAGCATTATAGGAAGGATTCCTATCGCTAGTAAATCAAGTGATTTTTTTTTTACCCCCCAATCAAATATTTATTTTAAAAGCCGCTATTTACGTATAAAAACCACATAGCAAGCATGGTGGCAGCTGTGTAAAGAAAGGGCTGCATGGCCTCTGTAAAAGAAGGCTCCAAGATGATGACCAGAACCCAACCCCCCGGTCACAGTGTGGCTTCAGCTTCCTTAGGAGTTTGTCGTAGCCCTTTCTGTGGAAGTCAGTACATAAGGTCATCTCTGAGGCCTGGGCAACATAGAGGCAGTCAAGGACTTTTCTGTCCTGAGGTAGCTGTTCCTCTGTTTTTTCTCCACCACAAGGCATCTGTGTGTGTGTATTAGAATTTTTTTTGAGCACTTTTTTTTAATGTTTATTTGTTTTTGAGAGAGAGAGAGAGAGCGCGCGAGCGAGCATGTGTGTGCGCATGAGTGGGGGATGGGCAGAGAGAGAGGGAGACAGAGGGTCCTAAGCAGGCTCTGCCGTGTCTGCAGAACCCATCATGGGGCTTGAACCCACGAACCACAAGGTCATGACCCGAGCCAAAGTCGGACGCTTAACCAACCGAGCCATGCAGGTGCCCCTGAGCACTTTTGTATTTACAGAATAATTGAGCAGAAAGTACAGAATCCTCATCCTCCCACTCTCCCCTATTTCCATCCCATTTCTCCTATAATTACCATCTTGCGTGTTATGACTGATGAGCTGCATTATCAATGCAGTACAATTAAAGTCCATGGTTTTTACATTAGGATTCAGTCTTTGTTTTGTACGTTTTGTAGGTTTTGGCAAATGTATAATGACTTGTATGCATCATCATACCATCGTACAGGGTAGTTTCACTGTCTTAAAAATCTGTGCTTCGGGGCGCCTGGATGGCGCAGTCGGTTAAGCGTCCGACTTCAGCCAGGTCCCGATCTCGCGGTCCGTGAGTTCGAGCCCCGCGTCGGGCTCTGGGCTGATGGCTCAGAGCCTGGAGCCTGCTTCCGATTCTGTGTCTCCCTCTGTCTCTGCCCCTCCCCCGTTCATGCTCTGTCTCTCTCTGTCCCAAAAATAAATAAACGTTGAAAAAAAAAAAAATTAAAAAAAAAAAAAAAAAAATCTGTGCTTCATTCTCCCCTCTCTCCCTGAGCCCCGCAGTCACTGATTTTTTTACTGTCTTCATAATTTTACATTTTCCAGAATGTCATGTAGTTAGAATCATGTAGTATGTGTCTGCTTTCCATTCTATGAATTCAGATTTCCTCCATATCTTCTCCTGGCTTGATAGCTCTTTTTTTACTTTTATTTATTTTTTTTATTGCTGAATAGTACTCCATTGTACGGATGTAATACAATTTATGTATCTAGTTACCTGTTGAAAGATAGCTTGGTTGTTCCAAGTTTTGGCAATTATGAATAAAACATCTGTATGCAGGTTCTTGTGTTTACATAAGTTTTCAGCTCATTTGAGTAAATGCCAAGGAGGAAGATTGCTGGATCTTATGGTAAGAGTATGTTTAGTTTTTTAAGAAACTGCCAAACTGTCTTCTAAAGTGACTGTACTATTTTACATCCCCACCAGCAATGAATGAGTTTCTGCCATCCCACATATTTGCTAGCATTTGATGTTGTCAGTGTTCTGGGTTTTGGCTAGTCTGATACGTGTGTAATAGTGTCTCGTTTTAATTTGCAGTTCCCTAGTGACGTATAATGTCAAGTATCTTTTCATATGCTTATTTGCCTCTGTATATTCTTTGGTGAGGTGTTTGCTCGGGTCTTGTTTTTTTAAATTGGGTTATTTTCTTATTATTGAGTTTTAAGAGTTCTTTGTGTATTTTGGATACCAGTCCTTTATCAATATGTGTTTTGTAAAAATTTTCTCTCAATTTGTGGCTTGCCTTTTCATTCTCTTGACAGTGTCTTTTGCAAAGCAGAAGTTTTTACTTTTAGTGAAATCCACCTTAGCAATACTTTCTTTCATGGATTGTGCTTTCAGTATTGTGTCTGAAAAGTCATTGCCAAACACAGGGTCACCTAGATTTTCTCTTAAGTTATGTCCTAGGAATTTTATAGTTTTGTGTTTTACATTTAAGTCTGTGATCCATTTTGAGTTCATTTTTATGAAAGGTGGAATATCAGTGTCTAGGTTCATTTTTTTGCATGTGAATGTCCAGTTCTTCTGTCACCGTGCTAAAAAGACCATCTTTTCTTGCTTTTATTGCCTTTGCTCCTTTGTCAAAGATCAGTAGACTATATTTTGTGTAGGTTTCATTCTGGGCTCTCTATTCTTTTTATTTACTTATTTTGAGAGAGAAGAAGCACAAGCAGGGGAGGAACAGAGAGAGGGAGAGAGAGAGAGAATTCCAAACAGCTCCACATTGTCAGCACAGAGCCCAGTGTGGGGCTTGAACTCGCAAACCATGAGATATAACCTGAGCTGAAATCAAGAGTCAGACGCTTAATTGACTGAGCCACCCAGGCACTCCTGGGCTCTCTATTCTGTTCTATGATCTATTTGTCTTCTTAGCCATACTGTCTTGATTACTTTGTTTTGTTTGATTAGTTTTATACTAAGTCTTGGAAGTCAGGTAGTGACAGCCCTCCAACTTTGTTCTTCCGTGTTGTATTGGTTATTCTGGATCTTTTCCCTTTCCATATAAATTTTAGGATCAGTTTATTGATAACACACAAAATAATCTTGCTGGAATTTTTATTGGGATTTCCTTGAATCTGTAGATACAGTTGGGAAGAAATGACAGTGACATCTTGATTCCTATCCATGTACCTGGAATTGTCTTCCATTTCTTTAGATCTTTGATTTTTTTAGAGTTTTGTGGTTTCCTTCATAGAGATCTTACGCGTATGTTGTTAGATTTATACCTAAGTATTTCTGCTTTTTTTCGGATGCTAATGTAAATGGTATTGCATTTTAAATTTCAAATTCCAGTTGTTTATTGTTGGTATAGAACAAAAAATAATTGAGTTTTATTAACCTTGTATCCTGAAACCTTAATGGTTTATTAATTCCAGGAATTTTTTTGTTGTTTCTTTGGGATTTTCTACATATCATCGTGTCATCAGCAAACAAAGGAAGTTTTATTTTTTTCCTTCCCAATCTGTACACTTCTCTTTTCTTGTATTGTTGCATCTGTTAAGACTTCCAATATGATGTTGAATGAAAGTGGTGAGAATGAGGGGCACCTGGATGGCTCAGTCGGTTTAAGCGTCTAACTTCGGCTCAGGTCATGAACTTGTGGTTCATGAGTTTGAGCCCCACATTGGGCTCTCTGTTGACAGCTCAGAGCCTAGACCCTGCTTGGGATTCTGTGTCTTCCTCTCTCTCTGTTCCTCCCCTGCTTGCTCGCTCTCTCTCTCTCAAAAATAAAGATTAAAAAAAGTTTTTTTAAAAAAGTGGTGAGAGCAGACATCTTGCCTTGTTTCTAATCTTAGCAGGAAAGCATCTAATTTCTCATCATTAAGCATGATATCAGCGGTAGGATTTTTGTATATGTTCTTTGTCCAGTTGAGCAACTTCCCCTCTGTTTTCAGTTTGTTGAGAATTTTGATTCGGTGTTGGATTTTTTCAAATGCTTTTTCTGTATCTATTGATGGGATTGTGGGATTTTTTTTTTTATTCTTTAGTCTATTGATGTATGGATGGATTACATAAATTTATTTTTGAATCTTGAACCAGTCTTGCATACCTGAAATAAATCCTATTTGGTCATGGTATATATTTTTTTTTTTTTTTTTTTGTACATTGTTTGATTTAGTCCACCAGTATTTTGTCCAGGATTTTTACATTTGTGTTAATGAGAGCTATTGGTCTGTAGTTTTTCTTTCTTTTAATGTGTTTGTCTGGTTTGGGGATTAGGGTAATGCTTGCCTCATAGAATGAATTAGACAGTATTTTCTCTCTTGTTTTCTGGAAGAGATTGTAGAGACTTGAGATAATTTCTTCCTTAAAGCTTTGGGAGATTTCACCAGTGAACCCATCTGTTTCCAGTTTTAAAAGGTTATTAGTTATTGATTCAGTTTCCTTACTAGATATAGGCCTATTCAGATTGTTCTTTTCACCTTGTGTAAATTCTGATAGATTGTCTCTTTCAAGGAATTGGTCTGTTTCATCTAGATTATCTAATTTGTGGGCATAGAGTTGTTCATAATAATCCTTTATTATTCTCTTAATGTCCTTGGGCTTAGTAGTAATGACCGTTCTTTCATTTCTGATAATAGTAATTTGTGTCTTCTCTTTTTTCTCCTCAATTAACCTGGCTAGAGATTTATCAGTTTTATTGGTCTTTTCAAAGAATTACCTTTTGGCTTCCTTGATTTTTCTCTATTGATCTTATTTTTATTGATTTCTGCTCCAGCTTTATTTATTTGCTTGCTCTTACTTTGAATTTAATTTGCTCATATTTTTCTAGTTGCATAAGGTAGAAACTTAGGTTCTTAGATTTTTAGATCTGTCATCTTTCTAATATTTGCATTCAGTGCTATAAATTTTCTCTAAGTCCTGCTTTCTCTGCGTTCCACAAGTTTTGATAAGTTGTAGTTTCATTTAGTTAGAGATAGCTCTTGAGACTTCTTCTTTGACCTATGTTTTATTTCATCTCCATGTATTGTGTTTAATCTCCAAATATTGTATTTTGGGATTTTTCAGCTATCTTTTTGTTACTGATATCTAGTGTAATTCAAGAGCATACTTTGTACAATTTCTGTTATTTTAAATATGTGAAGGTCTGTTTTATGTTGCAGAGTGTGGTCTGCTTGCTTGCTTGTGTATGTATGTATGTATGTATGTATGTATTTATTTATTTATTTATTTATAAGAGACGCT
The DNA here is from genome assembly GCF_022837055.1 of Prionailurus viverrinus. Classification (NCBI taxonomy): domain Eukaryota; kingdom Metazoa; phylum Chordata; class Mammalia; order Carnivora; family Felidae; genus Prionailurus; species Prionailurus viverrinus. The sequence continues at coordinate 34,610,317 of NC_062575.1, read as the reverse complement.
GGTGATGTAAGGTTCTCTCATCTCTACTGTATGTGACTTCATTCAAAATGACATATGGTTAGAAAAATCAGAACGAAGCAACTCAAGTATTTGTTAGTGGATGAATGGAGAAACAAAATGTGGTATATACATACAATGGAATATTATTTAGCCTTAAAAAGGAAGGAAATTCTGATATGTGCTACAACATGGATGAACCTTGATAACATGCCAAATGAAAAAAAACCCAGTCACAAAGGACAGATATTGAATGATTCAATTTTTGTGAGGTGCCTAGAGAGTAGTCATTCATAGAGACCAGATAGTTGAATTATGGTTGCCAGGAGCTGCCGGGAGAAGAGAAAGGAGAATTTTAGTGTTAATGGGTACAGACTTCCACTTGGGGAAGATTGCAAAGTTCTAATCAATAAAGTGGTCTTTTAAAAAGTTCTGTAGGGATACCTGGGTGCTCCGTTGGTCAAGTGTCAGACTCTTGATCTCAGCTCAGGTCTTGATCTCAGGTTTGTGAGTAGTTCAAGCCCCACACTGAGCTCCACACTGGTTGTGGAGCCTATGTAAAAAATTTAAAAAAAAATAGAAAAATAATAAAAAATAAAAAGAATAAATAATAAAAGATAAATAATAAAAAGAAGGTGGATAGTAGTGATGGTCACACAACACTGTGAATGTACTTCCTGCCATAGAACTGTACACTGAAAAGTGGTTCAAATGGTAAATTTTATGTTATGTGTATTTTTTTTTGTTAAAAAAAAATTTTTTTTTAAATGTTTATTTTTGAGACAGAGAGAGACAGAGCATGAACGGGGGAGGGTTAGAGAGAGGGAGACACAGAATCTGAAACAGGCTCCAGGCTCTGAGCTGTCAGCACAGAGCCCGACGCGGGGCTAAAACCCACGGACCACGAGACCATGACCTGAGCCGAAGTCAGCCGCTTAACTGACTGAGCCACCCAGGCGCCCTGTTATGTGTATTTTAATACAATATTTTAAAATGGAAAGATTTTTTAAAAATTAGAATGTTGCCAAGGAAAAGGTTAAAGAGTTATTTGAAATTTTCTTTTATGCCAAATGTTTTTATTTATCTTGGGACTTATTTGACTAGTTTAATTATCTTTTCTTTTTTTTTTTTTTTAATGTTTACTTATTCTGAGAGAGAGAGAGTGAGTGAGTATGCAGGAGGGACAGAGAGAGAGAGAGAGAGAGAGAGGGATGGAGAGAGAGAATGCTTAGCAGGCTCTGTGCTGTAGGTGCAGAGCCTAATGCAGGGCTCAAACTCATGAACCATGAGATCACGACCTGAGCTGAAACCAAGAATCGGACGCTCAGTTGACTGAGCCACCCAGACACCCCCCTAATTTCTTTTATGGTTGATCTGATAGAACATAATTATGTTCAGTTAGGATTTCTTATGGTGTGATGAGGAATAGGATTTTTATGTAGACAAGACAGAAATGTATATATGATGAATCTGATACTTATAGAAGATATTCATGCATTTATTTAAGGACCACCCTGCTTGTGGCCTTGACTGATTTGTAGCTACTGGGATTTGAGATCAAAGGATCTTCAGAGGTCACTTATTTCAATCCTTTTTAAAAAAGTGATCAGTTGAACCTCAGAGAGGTTAAATGACTTTACCAAGTTTCACAGCTAATGGAGTGACTTTATCTTTACCTGAAACCAGAGCTTCTTAGTCCTACTTTATAACAGGTCTCTGTGTATCAGTAGTCTGGGCCCTATCAGTCCAAACTCTGATTTCAAATAAAACCGGCATTGGTGTCTTACCTCCTCCCCTAGCATGGCCACTGTTTCTACAACCCATGCAGATAATGGTGTTCTGCTTAATGAGCTTGAGATCAGTGACTCCTAAACCAGTTACTTCAAAGCAGCGTTCTCAATCTGAGGGGGAAAAATTCCTGATGACTGGAACCTGCTCTCCGGAGATTCTGATTTAATAGGTCTGTAGGGGGGAAGGGTGGCTTTCCCATCATACTTTAAAAAATAATGATCATATTCAGCACAAGTTGAGAGGTGCTGCTTAAAGGTTCTTTTAAAGCATGGCTTCCCAAACCTGGCTGATTCCCAAATCCCTTAGGGAGCTCAGAACCCTCAGACCCCGCTGCTGTTCAAGGACTCCTTCCTGGTCCAGGAGGACTGTGAGGTACTGGAAGTCCTCCGAGGCCACACTCAAGGTGGAATACTAATTTTTCTGTGTTGCTTAAAACCAGACCAAGTGAATGAAACAATTTCAGAACCATTACATGGGCAGCAGATATCATTTTAATGAAGTGAAGCTTGGCTCAGGCCTTATAATGCTGTTATTTTTTTACACTAAAAATAAAACTGCTTCTTAAAGAATTTGAGATGGTGTGTAAAATTTTTAAAAATTTGGTCTTGTACTAAAAGCACCTTTTTAAAAATATTTTTTTGTAGAGGACGGGGTCTGGATTTGTTTTTAAGCGAGGAAGATTATATTGTTGGAGGAGTATAGAGGGAAATGTTTGTGTATTTACATGTGAAGACACTGTGCCTTCAATGCCCTTTTGCACTTAGATTCGAGCTGCCTGCGTTCATATGGATTTGAATTCCCTGAATGGAATACTAGATAAAGCACATGCAGTTTATGACCCAGAGATATTTCTTAAATTTTAATTATATAAATGAGGCATGAATTTATTCTCCTTGTAAAAACTGAAACGTTACAGAAAAGTCGGGAGTCCCATATGACTGCCGTTCTGAGTCCTAGCGTCTTCCTCAGAGATAGTGATGGTTCCCAGTGTCCTGTGGATTCTTCCAGAACTTTTCCGTATCAGGTAGACTGAGCAAAGAAAATAAATACTATTCCATAACTTTTGCTTATTTTCATGTCCACTTCTGTGCAGCTGTATAGCTGTACCATAGTTCTTTAAGCCATTCTCCTATTGATGAACACGGAGGCCGTTCCCAGTGCTGCAGGGAGCATTCTTGTGCATGGCTCTGTGTGCACGTGCGCAGTGTGATTGCTGGGGCAGGGGCTGTACGGTTCAGTGCCGAATCGTCCTCCAGCCAGGCCCTGCTGCAGAAGCTGATTGAACTGACTCAGGAGAATTTGCTGGGCGTCACTGAACTTGCAGGTATTTGAGTGAAGGCACAAAATGGCAGAGCATGTGTCAGCTTTTTGTTTGTAACTGTCATAAATACGAGGAGTATTTTGGGTTTGCCATGTAGACCCCGAATTACGTCTGCTAATAACTGTGTACCCAGTGCCAGTGTGCTGGGTGCTGACTTGGAAACATTTTGTAAAAAATGCTGAATTAGGGTAGTGATGTGAAGACAATTAACAGATAATGGTAGCCAGAATAATTGTGTCAAAACAGCAAGAAATATCAAGAGAATTTGATGTGTTCTGCATTTTCTTTGGTGCTTGCCTTTTGCAATAGCATTAGAAACTTTAGGTTGGGTATATGGTAAGTTTTCTTGTATATTTGATCAATTTGACCATAAAATAATAACTTGGCCATTTCAAAGAAGCTTTTCATTATAAAGTGTCAACTGTTTATTAGTCTCCATAAATTCTTATTTGTGTCATTGTAAAAGATCCGTTTTTAAAAATAATTTTCATCAACACAAATAGTGTTAGTGCTTCCCTTAGTTTACATTTTGCGTGGTCTTTTCCATGTATTTACATAGTCTACAAATGCAGCCTTTCTTGGAGGGGCTTAATATATTTTCCTATGTGAATATACGAAGTTTTACTTTAGTTCTCCCCTATTGTTGGACTTCCAAGTCACTTTTGATTTTCTAGTGTGAAGAAAGCGCTGGAAGCATACTTGCGCAAAGCGTTGTTTGCTTTTCATCTACTTTCTCCATCTGTGTTCCTCAAAATAAGATCGCTGGGTTTCTTCTATGTTGCCAGGAAGATTGTGAGGCTAACAGTGAAGGGGGAGGAGCTTTACCACTTTCTGGGGGCTACCCAGGCTCCTCTCTTCTCCCCCCAAGTAGATGAGCTTTTATCATTTTACTTATTTTTGTCTTGGTATAGGGTTGTGAGATTTTTGCCCCGTGGGTTTATGGTGTTGGTGTTGGTGTTTTGACATCGATGTCAGTGTGTTGTTTTGTCATTTTACGTTGGATTCGCACTAGTGTGTTAATGTTTTCATTTTTCTCATGCTTATCAACTCATATCTGATAGGTGATGGTGGACTTGGCACCACTGACTTAGAACAGTGGCTGTTTGTCCTTGGCCAGAAGATCAGATGACCGGGAGCAAGGTAAGGTGAGGGAGTCAGCAGTTCCAGAAATGGGCGATTGTGTTGTTCAGTGAAGAAGAATGCCAAAGAATTATCTGGGTCCATGTACCTTTCCATGGAATGAGACAAAGTTCCCTAAGTAATGGGAAATTTAAGGACATGTAATATGTGCTCACTGGTAAGGAAGTTGATAGTAAAAAGAGGGTCGCCTGGGTGGCTCAGTCGGTTAAGTGTCCAGCTTTGGCTCAGGTCATGATCTTGCAGTTCATGAGTTCAAACCCTGCGTTGGGCTCCGTGCTGACAGCTCAGAGCTTGTTTCGGATTCTGTGTTTCCCTCTCTCTCTGCCCCTCCCCTGCTCACTCTCTCTCTCTCAAAAATAAAGAAACATTAAAAAAATAAAAAATAAATAGATAAATAAAAGAAAGTTAATGGTAAAAAGAGGTTTCTGTGGTTTGTTTGTTTGTTTTTGTTTTTACCTTCTGTGGATGCTTTGTCTTGTGAAACCAGCAGTGCCCAGGAGGGAGCTGAGATGGGCAGGTACAGATTTGTGGACTTTGTAGTGACATGTAAGAAGCTATTGGGACTCAAGTATTAGGTAGTTTTTACATTAAAAGTTCTGAATGGCCTCAGTTAAGTGGTGACCCTGGGATTTCTAGACACTTTGGGTCCTAATGTAATGTGGTCTGCAACAATTTGCCTGTTACCTTAGTCCACGTACTAACTAAAATGTTAAGTTGTTTTCATTTATTTTGGTTTGTATAAGTCATTAATTTCCTGGATGTATACATCTTTTTATTGACTTACAGGTTCTATTCCTCTTATGTGCATACAAATTAAGGCAGAATCTTTTTAGGGCTGTGATGGCAGCCTGTCCTGCCCCCCCTCCTTTTTTTTTTTTTTTTTTTTTTTTAAATAGCAGCCTTTTTGAGCTAAAAATCATACAATCATATAGTTCATCCATTGGAGATGTACACTTCAAATGGTTTTTAGTGTTTTCCCAGAGTTGTGTGCAGGCATCACCAGAATTAAGTAGAACATTTTCATTATCCCCCCAAAGAAACCGCATATCCATTAGCAGTTATTCTCTATCTTTCCCCAAAACTCCCCAGCCCCAGGCTGTCCGCAGTCTATTTCCTGTCCTTATAGATTTGCCTGTTCTGCACATTTCTTGTAAATGGAATCCTACGGTATATGTGGTATCTGTCCTCTTTCACTTAGCATAATGTTGTCAAGGTTCATCCATGTTGTAGCAGGTGCTGGAGCTTCATTCCTTTATGTGGCAGAGTAACATTGCATTGTGCGGATAGAGCACATTGTATTTATCCATTCATCAGTCCTGGACACTTGGGCTGTTTCCACTCTTCTGCTATTGTGAATAATGCTGCTAGGAAAGGTTTCTGTGTGGGCTGCATTTTCAGTTCTTGTGGGTAGATACCTAGGAGTTTTCCCCTTTTGGTTCTTAGTCTCATTTTGACCTGGTATGCTTTCACATCTCCCATACTTGCACAGTATGAAATAGTGTTAGTAGTGAAATAGAAATAGTGTTTCAGCTACAAAGGAGGAGAAGAGACCTGGTCTGTGTGTGTGCCTGGATATGTTGGGTGGGGGCTGACTCCAGGGTTATTTCTACCCTGATCATATTTGTACAGTCTTGATATAACTGGCAAAAGTTGCAGTTGTTTTCAGTTTTTATTAATGACAATTTTCAGATAACTCACAGTAAGTAATGATGAAAGAGTCTTTACTGTATTGCTAGCCTGATAGGAATTTATTTGTTCGTTGGTAAAAATGGCTGCAGTTTTACTGCTAATGGGAACTAGCATTTCTTTAACTGGCAGTTGGGAGGCATGCAAAAATTGTAGGACCAGTTGTGTGCTCAGAGTGTGAGGTAAGTCTGGCTAGTGAAGGCTGATTGGCAGTTCTGATTGCTGTTGATGGCATCTTAGATCTGTGGAGAGAGAGGAGGGAAGTAGAAGGTTCTGTTGATGGTAAGTCGGCCTGTCAGTGGGCCGTCTGCTCATTTATTGTGTAGAGCGGCTCATTATGTAACTTTTGATTCTTAGTCATTTCATATTTTTGTTATTAACTACTTTAAAGGTATGGAGAGGATCTAAAGTAACATGATGAACCCGATTACTGGATTTAACAAATTTGACTTCTTTTTTCTTTTTCCTGCCTCTCTCCTTTTCCCCTTCTCTCCTTCCCTCCGTTTTGAAATTTAAGGAATGCAACTTTTTGGATACACTTGAACATCCTTTGGTACGCCTCCCATATACCTCCCCCCTTTCTCAGGCGTAACCACTCTTGCAAGACAGGTAGATATATGTCCTTTTCATTTATGTCTTTATGCTCCTGTGTTTATGTTCCTAGCAATATATATTGATTATGTCTGTATTTTTAAACATTACATAAATAGTTCAATTTTTAATTCTAACTGTAGCAGTGTCTCTCAAATTTTCTCATTTTTGACAGAAGGCTGCCTGGTGGCTTAGTTGGTAAAGCATCTGACTCTTGATTTTGGCTCAGGCTATGATCTCATGGTTCATGAGATTGAGCCCCACATCAGGCTCTGTGCTGACAGTGTGGAGCCTGCTTGGGATTCTCTCTCTCTCCCTCTCTCTCTGACTCTCCCTTGCTCTCTCTCTCTCTCTCTCTCTCTCAAAATAAATAAATAAACATTAAAAGAAAACCAAAACAATATTTTTGGCACATATCTGGTGTTAAGTTTTTCTTGTGGTATGATAAAATATATATAGCATACAATTTACTTTTTTTTAAAGATTTTATTTATTTTTTTGTTTTTATTTTTATTATTTATTTTATATATATTAAAAAAATTTTTTTTAACATTTACTCATGTTTTGAGAGAGAGAGAGAGCACAAGCAGGGGAGGGGCAGAGAGAGGGGGAGACACAGAATCTGAAGCAGGCTCCAGGCTCTGAGCTGTCAGTACAGAGCCCGATGCGGGGCCCAAACTCATGAAATGCAAGATCATGACCTGAGCTGAAGTCAGATGCTTAATCCAATGAGCCACCCAGGCACCCCTTATTTTTATTTTTATTTTTTTAATTTTTTTTTCAACGTTTATTTATTTTTGGGACAGAGAGAGACAGAGCATGAACGGGGGAGGGACAGAGAGAGAGGGAGACACAGAATCAGAAACAGGCTCCAGTCTGAGCCATCAGCCCAGAGCCTGACGCGGGGCTCGAACTCCCGGACCGCGAGATCGTGACCTGGCTGAAGTCGGACGCTTAACTGACTGCGCCACCCAGGCGCCCCTTATTTTTTTGTTTTTAAAGTTTATTTATTTTGAGAGAGAAAGAGCACAAGCAGGGAAGAGGGAGAGAAGGACAGAGAGAATCCCAAACAGGCTCTGTGATGTCAGTTCAGAGCCCAGCGCAGGGCTCAGTCTCATGAACCGTGAGATCATGACTGAGCCGAGATCAAGAGTAGGACACTTAAACTGAGCCACCCAGGTGCCCCTAAAGATTTTATTTTTAAGTAATCTCTACACACAATGTGTAGCTTCAACTCATAATCCGGAGATCAAGAGTCATATGCTCTTCTGACTGAGCCAGCCAGGCACCCCTAAAATTTACCATTTTAACTATTTTCAAGCATACAGTTCGGTAGCATTAAATACATTCACATTGTTGTGCAATCATTGCCATTATCCATTTCCAGAACTTTCTCATCATCCCAACTAGAAACTCTATACCCATTAAACAGTTATGCTCCGTCCCCCCCCCCCCCCCGACCCCCCAGTTGTTAGGTAACAACTAACCTCTGTTCTACTTGTTCTATGAATTTGCTTATTCTGGGTACCACATATAAGGAGAATCATACAATAGTTGTCCTTTAGTTATCTGGCTCATTATTTCATTTAGTGTAATGTCTTTAAGTTTTATCCATGTTGTGGTATGTATCAGAATTTCCTTTTTACGCTAATACTCTGCAGTATAGTTATACCATATCTCATTTATCCATTTATCTGTTGATGGATATTTGCCGTGTTTCCACCTGTTGGTTATTGTGATTAATGCTTTGAACATTGGTGTATAAGTATCTTGAGTTTCTGCTTTCAGTTGTTTTGGATTTATACCTAGGAGTGGAATTGCTGGATCATATGATAATTCTATGTTTAACTTTTTGGGGAACTGCCAAACTGTTTTCCACCACAGCTAAATCATTTTATATTCCCACCAGCAGTACAGGGAAGTCCTGATTTTTTTCCACATCCTCACCAATACTTGTTATTTTCTGTTTCTTTTTTCTTTTTCCTTTTTATAATAGCTCTCCTAATGGGTTGAAATGCTTTTGATTTGTTTTTCTCAAATGGCTTATGGTGTTGAGTATCTTTTCTGCTTAGTGGTCATGTGTATATCTTCTTTGAAGAAAAGCCCATTCAAATCTTTCCTCAGCACCATTTGTGGAAAAGACTGTCCTTCCCCAGTTGACTCCTCTTGGCACCCCTAGTTTAAGTTATTTTTATTGTAATGTAAGAATACACGCAAGGATGAATTTCTTATGCTTAAAAGATTTTAAAAACAAGACAGATTAACAAATTAGATATAGATAAAATGACAAAACCAATAAAATTAAAATCAATTTTATGGGACAGATGATGTTTTACTCAACTTGGTACATTTACTGCGACTATAGTATTATCTGCTGTGGTGTTGGGAATGCATTGGGAATTTGGGAATGCCTTTTTTACCTGGCCACCTGACTCCTCTGTTCTCTCCCCACTTTTCTCAAGTCTGAAAACAATAAAACTGTGCAGGGGTGCCATTTGACCTTTAGTTGGATATGTGCGTTATGCACTTATCAGTTCTTACTCTGTTCTTGACTATTGGTACAGACCAATTAACATCCTGTTATTTGGCCTAAGCCTCGTGGTAGGCACAACAGCACACGTGGGCCGGGAAATCCCTGGGCAGCTCTCTGTTTCCAGGGAAGTGTCTGGATGATCCAGAACAGGCTTATGCTAATGTTTTTAGGGTAATATTAAAATGAAAACACACAATTTAAAAATTCTCACAGAGAGTGTATAGACTGGGAGAAGTATCCGCAGACCTGGTTTGAGACGCACTTCTCAATGTTTGACAAACACTGTTTTATTTCCTCTGCTGCTGGTGGATTTAATTTTTCCCCCTCAAGTTTAAATAATTAAGGTAGGGATCCTGACCTTCAAGTTTGGCAGGAGGAGCTTGTTTTGCTTTTTTGTTTTCCTTTTCTTTTTCTGTAGTAACCATTTAGAGGGCATCTCATTGTTGCCTGCTTTCTGTATTGCCTCTGTCCTAGATGGTGGTAAAGGGTCCCTTCCCCTTAGCTGGGCGTCTGCCTCTTTTTCTTAATTGCATTTATTAGCTTTGGTTATTCTTGTAACTTTGGTTTCTCATATTGCTTATTTTTAGTGTTTTTACTTTACTGCTTCTTCCCTTGAATACAACCAAAATAAAAGCTTCTGTTCTTTTGTTTTAAATTTTTTTTTTACATTTTTATTTATTTTTGATAGAGACAGAGCACAAGTGGGGGAGGGACAGAGAGAGAGGGAGACACACAATCTGAAGCAGGCTCCAGGCCCTGAGCTGTCAGCACAGAGCCCGACGTGGGGCTCGAACCCACAAACCGTGAGATCATGACCTGAGCCGAAGTCGGACACTTTAACCGACTGAGCCCGCCAGGCGCCCCAAAAGCTTCTATTCTTAATCTAAGCTCATGATATATGTGTTTACAAATAATTTTGCTGCCAAGAATCTGTCAGGTTGGCTTTTATTACATTAGTTTTATGTGGTTAACGTGACAACCCTTGAAGACCATGTCTTCTGACTTAAATTCTCAACTGAGCTGTCCCTATTGAAAGTGCGAGACTGCCAGTTTGATTTTAAATATTGGAAGTGAGTTACAGTGAGATAGAGCTGCAGAGCAACAACCTTCATGTTCCTTTGCTTCTAAATGCGTTTGGCGTTTGTTTCTACTTGAAGATAGCGTTTCCCTGATGCTTTTTTTTTTTTTGGAGGAAGAGCCCTCTCCCTTCTGTGGACAGGTCTGGGGGCAAATGGCTGAGACATGAACTGGGGCCCTGGGCTGCCTCCTGTGAAGAGATCACCTTCACGCCTTCTCTCCAGTGTTCCAGTGTGTAGCTCATTTCTTACTGGCGTGAACTCCTATATATAGCACCTAAAATCAAACTGTTCTCGTCTGTGTGTGACATGAAGTAGTGCTCTCATCTAATTCCAGGACGTGATGAAATCTTCCTATTAACAATATAATAGTTTTCCAAATTTGTGTCAAGAAATAACCAGAGAATTACATTTATTAAGAAAATGCCCCCCCCCCCCTTTTTGGCCAGACTAATAGCATTTATATGACATAACACATATTGCTGTGTTAGTAGTAGGCTAGGGCCTAGTTCTCAGTGATGTGTCTTTGCTGTTTAGCTATTTGCTGTCTAAGTGAGCTGTTGGCAATTTTTTTTTTTTGAACAGTGCATTTTTTTTTTTTTAAAGATTTTATTTTTAAGTAATCTCTGCACCCAACATGGGGCTCGAACCCACAACCCCAGGATCAAGAGTCACATGCTCTACCAGCTGAGCCAGCCAGGGGCCCCTGAACAGTGCAATTTTTTATTTTATTTTTAAAATAGTGGTAAAATACGCAAAAATAAATTTACCGTCATTAACATTTTTAAGAGTACAGTTCAGTGGCACGTAATTCATAGTGTTGTACAATGATTGCCATTGTGTAGTTTCAGAACATTTTATCCCCAAATAAGCCCCATACCCGTTAAGAAGTCACTTCCCTTCCCCCCGCCCCCCTAGGCTCCGACAGCCAAAAATCTGCTTCTGTCTCTGTGGATTTACCTGTTCTGGACCTTTCATATGAATGGAATCATACAATAAGTGGTCTTTTGTGACTGGTGATTTCAAAGTTCATCTATATATTATAGCATAAATCAGTACTTCATTCCTTTTTATATCTATTGTATTGGGTATGTCATATTTTATTAATGACAAGTCTTTTGGTTAGCTAAATTTTTAAAACTTATGTTAAAATACACATACTTTAAAATTTACCATTTTAACCATTTTTTTTAAATGTTTATTTTTGAGAGAACGAGGGGGAGGGGCAGAGAGTGGGGAGGGGCAGCAAGGGGGGTGCAGAGAGAGAGGGAGAAGGATCCAAAGCGGCCTCTATGCTGACAGCATAGAGCCTGAGGTGGGGCTCGAACTCATGAACTTTGAGATCATGACCTGAGCCAAAATCAAGAGTCAGATGCTTAACTGACTGAGCCATCCAGGCACCCCACCATTGTAACCATTTTTAAGTGTACATAGTTTGCTGGCATTAAGTATGCTCACAGTGCTGTGCAGTCATCAGCACTACTGTCTACCTCTAGAGCTTTTTCATCTTCCCCAACTGAGACTTTGTACCCATTAAATACTAACTTCCTATTCTCCATTCTCCCCCAGTCCCTGGCAACCACCATTTTACTTTCTGTCTCAATGATAGGGAACTTGATTACTCTAGATCCTTAAGAAAAGTAGAATCATACAGTATTTGTCCTTTTGTGCCTGGCTCATTTCACTTAGCATAAAGTCCTCAAGGATCATCCATGTTGTAGCACATGTTAGAATTTTTTTTAGTTGCTTTTTAGTTGCTGAACAATATTCCATTGCACGTATTATACCATGTTTTGTTTATCCATTCATCTGTTGATGGGCACTTGGGTTGCTTCTACCCTTTGGAATATTGCTCATAATGCTATTATGAATGTGGGTGTACAAGTATCTGTTTGAGTCCCTGCTTTCGGTTCTTTTGGCTATATACCCTGAGGTGAAATTGCTGATCATATGGTAAATCTATATCTAACTTTTTGAGGAACTACCATACTGTTTTCCACAGCGGCTGCACCATTTTACATGCCCATCAGCAATGCGCAAGATGAGTTCCAGTTTCTCCATATCTTTGCCAACACCTATTATTTTGTTTTTGTTTTTTTTTGATAGGTGCCATCCTAATGGCTACTTGAAATATGTATTTTAAATTTTAGTTTATAATTAAATGTCATTGTATAGGCAAGCACATAGCACTTAACACTAAGTTTTTTTCAAATTTGTAAAAAATATTTATTTTTGAGAGAGAGAGAGAGAGAGAGAGAGTGAGCTGGGGAGGGCAGAGAGAGAGAGAGGGAAACACAGAATCCAAAGCAGGCTCCAGGCTCTGAGCTGTATGCACAGAACCTGATGCAGGGTGAGATCATGACCTGAGCCAAAGTCAGGCACTTAACTGACCACCTGGGTGCCCGTAAGTCTTTTTAATAAGTAACAAGTATGACCTTAGTTGACTGTTTGATATGAACTGGGATGGGAGCACTGAAAATGTTGAGGAGACCATTGTTACTATAGTACTTCCAAAAATTATGTCTAAAAAATAATAATAAATAAAAACTGTAAGTCTAACTGTATAGATTTATTTACCCACCCACCCCCCAAAGTCATGGACAAGGTAGTGCACGGCAGTACTTGATGTAAGTTGGTAGACTTGATCTATCAAGTTATTGTTGGATATATTATAGAGTTTACATATAGAGCAGGGGTCAGCAGCATTTCCCTGTAAAGGTAGTAAATACTTTAAGCTTTGTTGGTTCTAAGCCTTTGTCTCAACCACTCAACTCTGCTGTTGTCCTACATGAAAGCAGCCATGGAAAATATGTAAATGGATGAGCATGGCTATACAAGTAACACTTTGTATGTATACGGTTATTTGTTTAAAAAAAATTTTTTTTTAACGTTTATTTATTTTTAAGACAGAGAGAGACAGAGCATGAACAGGGGAGGGGCAGAGAGAGAGGGAGACACAGAATCGGAAGCAGGTTCCAGGCTCTGAGCCATCAGCCCAGAGCCCGACGTGGGGCTCGAACTCATGGACCGCAAGATCGTGACCTGAGCTGAAGTCGGACGCTTAACCGACTGAGCCACCCAGGGGCCCCTGTATACGGTTATTTGAATTGCATTTAACTCATACCTGTCCCAAAATGTTATTCATCTTTTGATTTGAAACCACTTAAAAATGTAAAAACAGGAGCGTCTGGATGGCTCTGATGGTTAAGCAGCCAACTTCAGCTCAGGTCATGATCATGCAGTTCGTGGGTTCGAGGCCCACATTGGGCTCTGTGCTAACAGCCTGGAGCCTGCTTCGGATTCTGTGTCTCCCTCTCTTTTTGCCTTTTCCCCACTCGGCTTTCTCTCTCTCTCAAAAATAAACATTAAAAAAAATTTTTTTAATGTAAAAATATTCTGGGGCATCTGGGTAGGTCAGTCAGTTGAACATCTGACTCTTGTGTTCAGCTCAGGTCATGATCTCACTGTTCATGAGATTAAGCACACACACCCCCCCCACCTCCCCCCCCCCCCCCCCCCGCCCCAGCCTCCTGGAGGCTGCTTAAGATTCTCTTCCTCTCTTTCTGTTCTTCCCCTGCTTGTGTTCTCTCTCTCTCTCTCTCTCTCTCTCTCTCTCAAAAATAAATATTAAAAAAAGTAAAGATATTCTTACCTCGTGAGCTGTACAGAAGTAGGAAGTGGATGGGCTGGGTTTGGCCTGTGGGTGTGGTTTGTTGATCTGTGGTATGAAGGAATTAGTGGGTATTAGAGGTGCTGTGGAACTCTTGTGATACTTGGGTTATTTTTTGAAACACTTTGGAGTTAGCTTTTGCTCCAGGCAAAGGGCCAAGGGCTAAGGGAGTCAGGCTGCTGGAAAGGAAGAATAGTAAGCTCAGAGTAGCAGATGCTGGAATCCCAGATGGGATGTGTGCCTTATGTAACAAAGATTAAGTGATCCAGCTAACTTCTGGCATGGTTCTTGGCACATCTTTGCTTTCCATAAGTGTCTGTGGGAATGTAGGTAAGATGAGAAAGGTGAACAAGGTCTGAGAAGGATTGGGCCATATTAAGTGACTGCTGTTTGGGTAACCTGTCATCGCCTTTGTGTGTGTGTGTGAGTTCATGAAGACCCCAGGCAGCTGAAACCTGGGGTCAGTAGGGCTCTAAAGTGTACCAGGTGCCAGGCAGCAGGCTGGGGGCCTCACTGAGCTGCTGGGTGGGTATTACCATCCCTGTTTTACAGATGGAAGCACTGAGACGGAGGGAAGTTGGTAAATTCTGAAAGGTCACTCAGCTGGAAAACTTTTAGCTGGGATTTGAAAGTAAGTTTACCTCTCTGATCCTAATGGTTGGCGTGTTCCAGTGAGGAGACCTGTTTTTCGGATTTGGTTCTGCTGTTGATTTTCTGTGTGAGCTTAGGGAAATTATTCTCCATCCAAGAAGGAAAAAATTATTTTAGCTCAAGTAACTTCTGCCAAGCCTGCCTCACAGAATTATTGTAGGTGATTGAAAGAGGGAATAGATAAGAGCTCTTTGAAAAATATGGAGTACCATACAGAAGCAAGATGCTTTGTCAAGGCGAGGCCCCTCCACAGGGCACTCTGGTCCTGTCTGTGTAGCTCTCAAAGCCTTGCACCAGATCTGGGAGCTTGATTCTTTGGAGAAGCCGAGCCCTTAAGCTCTCGTGAGTTTACTTTTTTAAATGCCTGTATTAAGTGGAATAGGAGCTTGAAAAGAGAGAAAGGGCGGCAGTCAGAATGGCAAGGTAAGAATGAGCTGATAGCAAAGCCCCAGAGGGCATATTCAGACCCCAGGCTGATCCAAAGGATGCTGCACAGCTACGGGTGTGCACATGATGGTCCAGAGTTATGAAACCAAAAGCAAAGTTAAACATTTTTTTTAACGTTTATTTATTTTTGAGAGAGAGAGAAGGAGAATGTGCGTGCGTGCATGCCAAGCAGTGGAGGGCCAGAGAGAGACCGAGGATCCAAAGCGGGCTCCACACTGATAGCAGAGAGCCCGAAGCAGAGCTCGAACCCACAAACTAGTGAGATCATGACCTGAGCTAAAGTCAGAGGCTTAACCGATTGAGCCTCCCAGGCGCCCCAGAAAAGCTTTAAATCATGTCTGGTATGGTGATATAGCATATTTTTACCATTATTAAAGCTTTAGCATGTAGAGATGAAAGTCTGGCAATACTTACATATTTCATCTTCTGTGAGTGAAGAATAATCGCAACGTTATTTTATTACTATTACAAGGCTTTTAAAATTATCAAAGTACTCATGTCTTCCAAAAAATGTGTACGTATGCAAAGTGTATATAATACATATGCTTTAATTTCGCAGGCTAATAGATCTATTTTGTCTGTAGTTCTTAAGAACTCTAAACTGTTTTCAGGGATTAGGGATAAATTCAGTGAGAGTCTTAACACGGTTGGTGAGTAAGCAT